>NW_011888797.1:4174456-4181564 GCF_000151845.1 Pteropus vampyrus | reverse complement strand
ATTTCACATTTAAGTGAAGTCTCGGGTTTACTTTATCAGAAGGCAATATTTATGCATGTTCCATTTCTTAAAATTTACGTAGATACGAACAAAGACAAAAAGATAATCAGCAAAAATTAGAGCAAAAATTAGAGCAGATGTATCAAGGTGATGAGCGTTATGAGGCTTTTTAACCTGGTAACCAACTACACCTGGTGTAGAGCATCACCCATGTTGCATATCCCTTTAAACACGCACCTAGCCTCCAAGCATTTTGCCAGTATGGTAGGCCATGACCCCTCCCTCAGTGGACTGTCCCAAGGTAGCAGTGCCGCCACACCCGCCACCAGGCAAAGGAAAGATTTCTTTCTCCCTTTTCCCTACATCCAATTATTAAATCTGAGCTAGAAAAAAGACACCTGAAGAGAAACTCACTCAGAAGAGGTTCCTGGTTGCTCTTCCCTGAGCCAGGGGTTTCTGGGTTTCCCTCCCAGAAAATTAAAGAAGGTGACAGGGACGACGAAAGTAAGCATTTCCTGATCCCCTTTTCTGAGTACTTCCCTAAACAACTCACTTTCAGCAGTTTACACTACTGCTAAAAATGATTAAGTTATTTAGATTTACTCTGAAAGAGGGAGGGACAACAAGAGAAAATAGGTCACTTTTACAAACATATTTTAAAAGGTGAAAATAGTTACGTATTCCCTTCCCCAGTTCTGAAGTTGACCCCACGTCTCATCAACCTCGATTAACACGTGAGCTAGCCCCAGCGTGTTTCTTTGTCATTTTACTAGGATGGGCTCCATGTGGAGGTTCCTTCGCATCCACCCTGGCTTTGAAAGGAGGGCTGCGACCACGAAGGGCTCCAGGGGCTCGCTCCCCGCACACGCGGGTGAAACAAACATTACAGTCTCCTACCTACCTTCAGGGTTGGACCATAGCCGCCTATCTTCCTCCTTTTCACAAACACAACCGGTACGCCGGTTTCCGAGGTCAGTTCGGACAGTGCTCCCTCGAGGCCCCGCCCGTCCTCTGTGGCACAGAAGCAGAGAAGGGAGCGGGTCAGGCTTCCCGGCCGCGGCGGGAAGTGCGCGGCGGGGGCGGGGCTTCCGCGTAGCCAACTGCGCGCCCCCCAGGCGACCCGCATCCCGCCCGCCGGACAGCGCCACCTGCCTCAGCCCAGGCAGTGCCCTAGCTCCGCGCGCGACCAGGCTTGGATCCTGGACCCGGTAGACGGGCACAGAAGCTGGAAACATGGCCTCGAGGCCGGCTCCTAACGCCAGAGTTCCGGTCAGACTCAGACTCAAATCATCGCAAGTCTCTCTAAACTTAAACGACCTACTTTCCCAGTAAATCCGGAATTCAGGAAAGCCTCAAAAAGGAGGCTTAAGGCATATTTATCTCAGCTTTTATAAAGCACCACCCAACTTAATCCTCCTTTGAAGGCTGCATCCGTACAGAATGCCAAAACCCAACTTCCAATGTTTCTTTGAAATTTGAACCCCTGAGGCAAAATAAACACTGCCCACTTAGGTTGATTTATTTAGGAACGTTGAAGCAATACAGCAACACCCTATATGACATATGTCATGGGAGCTAATGGTCCAACTTACAGACGGGTGAATTTAGAATGAGTCAGTGAGAATTAAAAATAGACTACAGTTACACTGACATCAGGCCCATTCAAGAGACAAAAGCCACACCAACACTCAAGTATAATTGGTAATAATAGTAATAATAATAGTAGCTAATACTTCTGCAGTGTTTTGTATATATGAACACTTAAATTTTCACAACTACTTTTTGAAGTAGGGCCTATCAGGTCCATTTCACAGATAGGGAAAGTGACTGCCCAGCTTCAAGTAGCTAGTCAGGATTCACTGTGGTGTAGGCTTTTATCCGCTACCCAGGTACTGCCTGATATCGTGAGATATATAGCATTGGTTCCTCTCTTAGCTGTCCTGTTTAATTGCCTGGGGCAAGTCATATGATCTTGAGCCTTGGTTTCCCCACTTACAGACATGGAAATACATTATGACTTGCCAACCGCTCAGGATTTCTGAGGATTCAATAGTGTAAAATTCCTTGAAAGGCATCCTCAAATTGTTATATACTCTCTTAACGCTGTCGAGGGCCTGTCAATCCATCACGTTATCTACAGTTCAAGACTTATGCACTAATAAATGATGCAAAATCCCATTTTCTCAGATATTCTGCAAACTGTCTCTACAAAGAGCTAGTGGAAAGCAACCACCAGTCGACAGGGAGCCAGTGTCGCCTACCACAGGCCAAGCTTTCACTGACCCGTGTGAAAAAATAAACGCCTCCAAGAAGCTTGCTTACCTTAGAAAAACCTCATCCCTACTCAAACACGCCTTAAAACATCTCCCTTCTCCTGTATTCCTCACGCACCGGCAGGCGAATGCTTATGTTCCCAGCATGCTGACAGCCTCAACACTCGGAGCTTTGTCTGTTGTCAGCTAACCCGAAGCTTACATGAACACGAGACGAGCTCTAGGACATCAGGCTCTTCAGACGTCCCACCACCTTCCGCTCCGGTGCAATGCAGGACAGAAGCAAAGAGGGGAACCGGTTTGCAGGTTCCTCGCGATTACAAGCCACTCCCTGCTCTGAGTGGGCGGGCCAACAGCCAGAGTCAGAATGACAAAGCAAAAATCCACTCCTCGTGCAGCTCTGGCAACCTACGCTAAAGGTTTAGCAAACCAGGAGCCCCTAATTGGGTGATACCATATCCTCTTCCTGCTCATAGCGCCACCCTCCTCCCTCAAGAAAGGAGAAAAAAAATTTAGGGAATGTTTGGAACCAAAATAAGAGTGGGTTTTAAATGAACAAATCTGGACTATGCCCTAAAGCAGTGACTCTAGAACTTATCTGCGCACCGTAATCATGGGATGATCTTTAAAAATGCTTACGCCCTGCTCCCACTCCCAGACATTGTGATGTCATCGATATGGGGAGCAACCTGGGCGTCTGAGTTTTAACTCTCTGGGCAGTAGCAAAGTTGGGGACTCAATGCCCTCAGGTAATAGATTAGTCAACCCGGCAATTCCTGAAAGTAAGTTATCGGGCTTTCAAAAGAAACTTCTAGTCCACCCTGAGTAATCCTGAAAAGAAGTGACAAATTCTCACCAACACATAACTTCCCCTTATAGTTCTTCCTCCTTATCCCACTCAGGTTTGAGTTTGTCATGTTTGTTTTCAGGAAAACTGAGCATATCTTTAATTCCAGCGATGGCCTGCCCCTTGCAGCTGCCCAAGTGAGCCATGCTCTCATACTTCCCTGCTCTTACTCATATTCTTACTCAGCACCTTGCACGAGTAGGTGGCTATGACTATTGGCTAAACAAACAAACAAACAAACAAATAAATGTATGTGTGTGTGTGTACGTATGTGTGTGTGTATGTATGTATGTCTTCCCCACTTCTTTGTCTGGATACTGCCAAACTAAAGCACGCTTAGGTCAAAGGGTTGCTGGTTTCTTAATCCAAATCTTTGAGTCTCTTCCAAGCCTCTCACCCACTAAATTGACACTGTGTCCGCATGATAACCACCACAGTTTACTCCTTCTGGGGTCCCTAGAACACAGGATAGGGCTAGCACAGATCCATCACCTGAGGGCATTGGGTCCCCAACTTTGCTATTCAGGAGACAGTGTGATTTAAAGAGCAAAGAATGAAAAATGTGATAGAAAGAAAGCTGGAACCAATGGAGAAAACAAACTATTAACCATTTGATAGGCCTTAGCTCATTTTATCTACACAGTAACAGTCCACGAACCAGGGTCATAAACTCCTCATTCTTAAAAAAATATATAGAACTATAGCTTATTTCAAAAGTATGTCTTAGGTGAGGGACTTTAAAATAATTTAACTTGAAATAATGTACTAAAAGCAAGTGATAAGGATTCATTTTGAAGTGCCTTGTATGACAGGTCAGTTACTATAGTTAATATTTGATAACAGCATAAGAGACAAGGTTAGATAAAGCATTTAACTTCACACTATTCTTAAGTGAGCAAATTGTAGCACAAATTCCTAGAGTAGCTTCACATCGGTTTTTTTTTTTAAGTAAAAAAAAAATCAATATTTTTAAAAACCTTAGCTTTTCTTTTAAACCCTTCTCGCTGCTGTTAAGGGCCCAGATGCCTTACCCTTGTCACAAAATAGAGAACTCCTTAGTTCTACCTAGTTGTTGGTTAATGGAAAAAGTGCCTCATCTCCCACCTCTTCCCATCATGCAGGATCTGTTCTAGTCATGCATCTTATACTTCTTGGCTGAGCTCATGTTATTCCCTCTGCCTGAAATTATTTTCCCTAAAGACTACTTTCAAACCTCATTGGAAATGTCACTTCCTCTGGGAGGACTTCCCTGATTCCAACCCAGTGTTTATCATTTCTCCCCTCTTTTGTGTCCCCGAAAATACCTAAAAATAATTACAAATCATCTAAATCCAAGAGAGCTTTGGGAAGGCAAAACCCTTATTTATCTTGTCTTCCCAGAATCTGCTATATATATAGTAAGTACTCAGAAAATGCTTGAAAACACCCTCTGTGTTTCTGAGCTAACATCTAAGCACATTATAAACAGATTTATACAGATGTCTGATCAAGGATCCTACTGCATTGTACTGTTCCTCCTATAAATAAACCTTTCTCACACATATACACCACACTGAGCTAGAAACCTTTCTGACACCCATACCTTTTCCATTCAATCCTTTAGTAGCTCTCTAGGACCTTGAGATTCAGTCTAAACTCAATTGTACTGACCTGGCAAGGTCCACCCTTATCAAACCTAGTAGTCTGCCCTCTACTTAAGCAGCAAAACACTGCCGGAGGAAAACAGGAATTAAAAGTGATTTCGCTTTGAAGTCAAGACCGCAAACCTCAATGTGTCCCCAAAGCTGCCCAGCAAGGCTTTACATCTCTGATATTTCTGTTTTACCAGTTTCCAAAGTGAATATTTCACACATATTCCTCTTGTCTCAAATGTCTAATACACCTACACCTTGCCATTGGCTCAGGACCTGCTTTCTACTTTAGGAAAATACAATCAACTAGACAGAACTTTCTCCTATTTCTCTCTCAACCACCAACCTACCATATTACTTGCCTTCACTCCTGTTTTAAGAAGCCCAACTTCTCCACTTGTGTATGGATTCTCATCTTTTCCTGCCTTCTCAGTCTTCAATAACTTCACTCCTGAAATTATCTTCCATTTCTGGCATCATCAGTTTCTGGTTCTCTACCTGATCATTTCCATCACCATACAAACACGCTGCAGCTTTCCCATTTTAAAACCGGCTCCTATGATCCCATGTGCCCTAACCCCTGTAGTTAGCACCCCATTTCTTTGCTCTCCTTCACAAAAGAAAATGGGGAGAAGAATTTTTTGTACCCTGAAGAAGAATAAAGTAGAGTAGGGAGGTGAAGGGGAGCGGGATTTTGCCACCCCAAAATGTGTCTCTTTGGCATAAAATTTATTTTAGACTGATTATTTTTAAGAAACAAAAAACTCAGGAAGAGCTTTTTATCTCCCCCTTAATTGCCTAAAAGAATTTAGGTAAAGGGCCTATTCCAGAAAGAAGAGCTGTCACCAGAGATAACTACAAAGAATATAAAGGAGGTGTGGTGGGCTTGGGGGAACTTAGCAAGGCCTGCTCATTCAAAGCCCTTTCTGTGTCCTTGCCATGTCCCACTGTGATTGCATGGTATAGCAAACACTTGTTTACTAAACATTTGTTTTTCCATCTCCATGTGAATTGCCTTCCTCCCCTTTGAAGTCTCAGACTCCTACCCATTCTCCTTAGCTCTGGTTGGCATTCAAGCCTCAATTGCCTGATTGTCTTTGGGCCTCATTTTTTATGGAGCCCCGTACATATGAAATTAAACTTTATTTTCTCCCATTAAAGAAATTAATAAGAAATTAATTTAATCGAATTCTTAAACCAGCTAGAAGAACCTACATGAGTAAAAAAGAAATTTTTCTCCCTAACAGAGGTCAAGAAAGATCTAAGAATATGGCACTTAAACAGAGACCAGAGTGAAATGAGGGAGCAAGCCATAAGAGTATTGGGGACGGGGCAGAGGATCTTTCTCAGCAGAGGAAACAGGAAGTACTAAAGCCCTGAGCTGGGAGTCTACTTAACTTGTCCCAGGATCTGCAAGGGAACCAATGTGTCTAAAGTTCAGTGAGCAAGAAAAAAAGTGGTAGGTAGTGAGGTCAGAGGAGTATCTGGGGCCCCAAGGCCATAGTTAAGATTTTTGGATTTATAAATGTGATAACAAGCCAAAGTTTCATGAGAGGATAGCTTCTATCTTAGAAGTGTTGCTTTGCTGTGTGGGGAACAGACTAAGGTGGACAGCGGGGCGAGGAGGTCAGGACTTAGAGTGGAGGAAGATGGACCAGTTAGGAAGTTACAGTGGTGGTCCAAACTTGGATGCTTGGATTGGTGAGGTGAGAAGATATATTATTTGAAAATAAAGCTAATAAGCTCTGCAGATGGGTGTAATGATGGATGTAAAAGAAAGAGAAGAATCAATCATGACTCCAGAGTTTTGGCTTTGGCAACTGGGTAAATGAGGACATTCTTTAATGAAAAGGGAGAACATTCAGGTAGGAGAAGGAAAGATGGGATTGGAAGAGATGGAAAATAATAGTTTAGGACAAATGGAGATGCTGAGTAGGCAGTGGTATCTGGAGTTCAAGAAATAATGCAAAAGATTTTTAATGCCATGTATATTAGTCAGGGTTATCCATTAAAACAGAACCAATAGGATAGATGATAGATAGATAGACAGATAGATAGATAGGGATTTATTTTTTAAAACTGGCTCACAGTATTGTGGGTCTGGCAAGTCCAAAACCTGCAAGATAAGCCAGCAGCCTGGAATTAAGTCACTATTAAGTCTGAAGGCAGTCTGGAGGTATAATTCCTTCCTCTTTGGGAGACCTCAATCTTTTCTTTTAAGGCCTTCAAATGATTGGATGAAGCCCACTCATGTTATGGAGGGGAATCTGCTTTACTCAAAGTCTACTGATTTCAATGTTAATCACATCAGAAAATACCTTCATAGCAACATCTAGACTGGTGTTTGTCCAAACAAC
>NW_011888797.1:4171523-4172886 GCF_000151845.1 Pteropus vampyrus | reverse complement strand
AAAAAACTGAGGGATAAAGAGGATAATTATCTTAGCCGTGGCTACCTAGGTAATAACTGACAGAGCTGAGACTGACACCCAGCCCTTGGCTCTTACCACTCGAACAGAATTTTTCTGGGGAGCAATATGTACTAAGACACAGCAGTAAGAAAGATGCTGTGTTATTGCATGGAATACAGAAGCAGAAAAGGAGATAAAACTATAAATATATGTTAGGCTTGGTTTGGGGTTCCTGAGGCAGTTAGGGACCTGGCTCTTTTCCCTACATTCTCAGTTAACTCTCAGAATTATCCAAGAGTTAACATCCATACTACAAAATTAGAAACTAAAATTCCGGGAAGTAAAGAATCTTGCCTAAAGTCACAGAGCAGGTGTGTTGGAATTGGGATATAAATCCAGGTGTGCTGACCTCCAGATCTATTGTTTGTCTTACAATTCAAAAATGTACACAGTGAGGTACAAGCTAAAAAAGAGGTAAAAGTGACATACTGTAGGGACAGAGAAAAAAAAGCATTAACCTTCCAACAAGGACCAGGAAAGACTTCGTCCGGGAAACATCCACCCTGAAAATTTTGAATCCCTGCTTGGGTGACCACAATCTCTGTGAAGCCTTCTCTGACCAAACGTAAAATTAGATACCCCTCTATTTCTTACATTGAGCTCCATTAAAGCCATTTGCCTACATGTCTGCCAACCTTAGAACTGTCACCTTCTGAGCACCTGTGTGTCAGGAGCGTTACATGTTCTCATTTACCACCTCAATGACCCTTTGGGATATGTATTATCATCTCCATTTGCAGATGAGTAAACCCAAGGTCTGCTAGTTAGTTCGTGATTTATGCCCTCATACTCTTCTCTCTCCACCATTTGAGGGGCTGGTCTTTGTATCCCCAGTACCTGGTACAGTGCCTTCCCCATCATAGGCACTCACTTGAGGTTTGAATTCAACGGGCACTTCAGCAGGCTTTCGAATGTTAATACAGTAAAGAAGAGAATCTAAGGTGTTCTGGTAAACCAGCTTTAGGTGGTGGTGGGGAGATGTCTACTTGGTAGCATTTGCCAATTTGTGTGTGTGTGGCGGGGTGTATAAATACTCCTACTTTGGCTAATTTCACGCTATCAACCTGCTTACAAATTTCTGAATGTTTAACAATGGCTCTCTTGAGTTGGTAGGAGCCAGCTCTAGCACACCACCCAAAAGCTCAAGGTCATCAGGTATAGCTCCTTTCCCTCCTACCTCTTCCTTTCAGGGCCTATTCTTAGACTTCACTCCCACCTCCAAAGACAAAACTATAAGGATTGTTCTACCTCTGCTAAAGCTCACCTTTTCCAGAGCCCCACAACCTATTCCAATTCCAAGCCA
>NW_011888797.1:4138908-4170233 GCF_000151845.1 Pteropus vampyrus | reverse complement strand
TCACAGAGCTGAGCCTGAAGTGGCCTTCAATCTTCCTGGTTGG
Source organism: Pteropus vampyrus (assembly GCF_000151845.1). Lineage (NCBI taxonomy): Eukaryota > Metazoa > Chordata > Mammalia > Chiroptera > Pteropodidae > Pteropus > Pteropus vampyrus. The sequence goes on along the minus strand of NW_011888797.1, from coordinate 4,170,190 downwards.
CAACTAATACTCTAGACCCTGATTTGAAAGAAGAGAGACTTATGTCTCATTATAACCTCAGTTATATTAACACCAACCTTTCCACTCTAAATACAGATGAGAACATTGTAGTTCCCCTCCGAAATATTTCTGAATTCCTTTATCTACAGATTGACAATGCTTATTTAGTCTTTCGATAATCTCAGGAACTCTTTTGAGGCTGTGTTGCAATGAAGGAGGCTGAACTATCTCCCACTGCCCTTGATAGGGTGTGATACAACCATTAAGTGAGTTAGTTTACTAAACCTGGAGGTCACTGTTTGGTCATTGGCCTGGATGCAAACTATTTTCCACCTCACTATCATCATATAATGACCATATTATGGTACTTCTATACTTACGATTTAAATGAGACAAATGTATGGTTTATATGGAAATTATTGTACTAATTCCTTTAGATAAACCAACCTTAGCTGTTCCATAGGCAAATCCAAGATGTTATTAGCGTCGCTAACTGAATTCTTATTTTTAGTGTGCACATAACTTCTGAAAATAAAGATTTCATTTCCCAGTCTCTTTTCAGCATATAATGTCTAAATGACTGGATTCTGGCCAACAGGATGTAAGCGAACTGTCATATGCAACTTCTGGAAGATGTTCTTAAATGGAAAGGACATGCTCTCCCTCAACAATTCTCCTAACTCATGGCTGGATTTGGCTACCAATCTTGGAACATAAGATGGAAGACAAATGCTCAGAACTACAGATCGTGAGACTAGGAGGACTCACCATTGGGTCCAACACTTAGACTATGGTAAAAGCCCTGGACAGACTACCACTCTCTAGACTTCTTTTAGGTGAGAGAGAAATAATTTTACATCTAGTTTAAGCCACTAGATGTTGTGGGTTTGCTGTCACATGTGGCCAAACCTCATTCTAACTAAAACACTTTACATTACATTATAGTAACACATATTTCCATTATAGGAAATTATAAATAAATGAATAAAGTAAAGGAAGGAAAAGAATCATTCAGAAGCTCACCATCTGGATGCAGTACAGATCTAAGGCTCTTGTTTTACTCCACAGACTTTTCCTGAGTGCTCGTATTCACTCAAACCTCACCTATAGAGTAAACCTCCCACTCAGCCAGAGCTATGTGCCCACTAGACCACGTGTCCACACTGGACAATCACAGTGTGTCCAAGATCAAAGCCTTCATCTCCTCTAGTCTAAATCTTGTCTCTTCTCTCATGAATGATACCACCATCCTTCCTTCTTCGTGGCAGGAATCAAAGCAGCATGCTTGACTTCTTCCTTGCATGGGATTGTGATCATCCGTCTGCTATATCAAAACTTTCCCCTAAGAAAGAACCGGATCTTAGTCACCTGTGTTTCCTCAGGGCCTATTGTACTGGCAAGATAGATACACAAATATTTGCGTAATTATTCATCTTTTGTGTATTTCTTTCCAGTCCTTCTCCTATGCTTTTTAAAATGAAATGTGACTATTCTACAAAAACTATTTTAAACTCTTTGCTTTCTTCATTTAACATTATAGTATTGAAAATTTCCCCATGCTATTAAAAACTCTATGTGAATCATTTTTAATGGATGTATCATATTACACAAGTTAGCGGCTACTATTGAGTCCTGACTCTATGTCAGGAACAGAACTAGGCATTTTACATACATCCTCAGTAGATTCCCCACTTCATAGATGAGGGGAAAAAAGGCTCAAAGGTGCAAAGAGCTCTCTACTTATGACTATGAGTAATGACCTGTAATAGATAATGAGTCCATGAAAGGCGGAGCTCATATAATTAATGTATAAGAGGAGCACCTCCAATATTCGTTAAAAGGATAAAAAGAATCAACAATTTATTAGAATGCATACCTGGCAATTAAAAAGAGGTTTGTCTTGCCTTATATAAAGCTTAATCTAAATCTATCTTTTTCATATTTAAGTACACTGGGAAGAGGACATTAATTGAACACTATGTTAGGTGCATTACAAACATTATCCTATTTAATCCTAATAACTCAAACAGAGGACCAACACTATCTCTTCGGGCACGGATTTGAGCCTAAGTCTGCGTGATACAATAACATTTTTCTACCTCTTATTTAAGAGAAACCCTTTCATAAAACGTGTGAGTTACTTTCTTAAAAGTATAATCAGCTTCCCTACCTTCCTTACATTCATTCCTAAACAGAAATTTACTTAAATAGTGGGACATACATATGGATTCTTATGTGAATGCTACATAACCACTGGGCTCCATTCTCTTGATCTGTTTATACAGGAGCAAAGCACATACTAAGGGTCCAATCACTGCAGTGGTTATTCCCACAAGTAGCTCTAATACAGGTGTGAAAAGTAGCCTGGTGTGCGTGTGTGTGTGTGTGCGTGCACGCGTGTGCATAAGTTGGAGGCAAGCACCATGACCAACAAGATCATAAGCACAGGTTAGATCAGAGAGCAGTTCAGCGTCGATTAAGAGCCTTGCCTTTGGAGCCAGATGTTCTAGTTTCAAGTTCCTACTGATTGTATGACCTTGAGCACGTTATCTAACCTCTCTGTGACTTCGTTTCTTCATCTGTGAATATAATCTCACATAACTCTATGATGAAATCAGTTAACGCTCGAAGTGCTTAGAGCAGTGGCTCACAGAAACTGTCATATTAGCACTTACTGCTATTATTATAAGGAACATGAACAGACAATTCCGATAATGAAATACAGTTAATGAAATACAATTTAGATAATGTACCACAGCACATAGAAAAAATTTCTGCTTCATTAATAGTCAAAGAAATACAAATTAAAATAAAGACTTTTTTACCTCTTATATTGGCAAATAGTAACTTTGAAAACCTATTATTATTTCTTAAAACTTCATTGAGCTTGTAGGGTTATCAATTAGTACACATCATTTAAAAGGCTCTAGAACTTTAGAAATGTTCATACTCTGACCCAGAAATCCATTCCAGTAATCTATCCCATGAAAATAATTCTAAATACAGCAAAAACTTTATGTACGAAGAAAAATATTTCTAACCTGTTATTCCATAATAGCAAAAAATTGGCAACACACTATTTGTCCAACCGTAGTATAATGGCTAAGTAAATATAAGGAACATTTAATAGCAACTGAGAAAATTTTTAATAACATGCAAAATATTTATTAAATAACAAATCAAAACCAGGCTATATAAAATATACACAAAGATATTAATAGTGGTTGCCTCTGAATGTAACCATATGTGGTTTTTGTATTTTACTATACTTCAGTCTCCAAATTTTCTAAAATGTACATTTTTACAGGCAAAAGCAAAATGCTTAAAGAATATTTTAAGCTTCATTCATAAAATAAACCGAGCAACCTCCCATGGATCCCTACTTCCTATAGGAAAATCTTTACTTCCCTACTTTTATCTCTCATCATTCTGATTCACTCTAAATGAACAAGCCATGATGTTTTCTAACATGTTTTTGTTTACAGCCATGAATTCCTTACTTACCACGTTCTTCCACCAGGAAAACACCTATCTAATATCCTATCACAGCTACTATGTGATCCTACAGCCTTTCCAGACACCTGATTACATTGAAATGAGAAGGGAGGCAGATACAAACATGTAGAATAACCTTAAAGAATGAGACTGTGCCTTATTCATCCTTTTTCTCTTGCCAGGGCTTGGCTTATAACTAGGTGCCCAATACACATTTGTGGAATGAATAAGCATCATTGCCAAAGTGGTGAAATCTGAGCTAGCCTAGGGTACCTCTGCCTGTAAGGGGCTTTTATTTATTTAAAGAAAGGGTACTGGGGAATCAGACAGGCCTGAGCTTGACACAGCAACACTGAGCAAGTTAATAAAATGCTGAGCATCTGCTTCCTCACTTGTAAAATAGAATTAAATCCAGCAACTTCACAAGGTCATTGTGAGGATTAAATGAAAGATGTGAAACACTAGCATAAAAATGGAATTCAAATGTTAGTTCCTATCCCTCTTGCTGAAGACATTAAGCCATGCTCTCCATAAGCAGCCAGGGGACAAAGATGATATACATCAGAACCTCCAAGCTAGTGACATATGGCATCCAGATATACGATTTTGGCAAACTGTCACACAAGCCCTCCCAAACCTTGTATCTGTTTTCCACACCGAGAGCTGCAGAATGGCAGCAGCTGCCAGACCAAATTAAGGTGATTACACTGAAGTCTGTTCTTCAGATCAAAGTCACTGGGCAGACACCCGATGCTAAGATATCAGGCTTCATATATCAACAAGCCCTATGAGTGGCAGCTCATCCACAGGGATAGCCAAGGTGCACGAGTGGCCTGGTGACAGGTTGCACAAGCTCTGGTTACAACAGCCGCCATCTCATCCGGGAACACCTTGAATGGTATCAATACCATGAGCATCATACACAAGGCAGGCAGGGTGAGGCATGAAAGGTTCTGAGGAGATAGTCGGAGGAAGCAGAGGGGAGGGACCAGGAATTACCGATGAGTTCACTGGTGAGCCAACCATCTTCTGTATTAATAATTTTTTACATTTTGTTTCCTCATCATGAGAAGGTGAAATCACTACCTACCTCACTGATGGTATTCTGCAAAATGAGTAGGACAACATGCACAAGCCTCTGGGCCTGAGAGGACTGCACTGGTGACTATTAGCACTGCCCACGCACAGATACTAATGCCATGTCTTCCGGTGCTAAGCTCCCCTCTCCAATACCGACCTCGGTAGATCTGAGTTGATCTTGATAGCTGTTCTCAAGTGATACCGTAATTTACAGACTAGTCAAACATATAGTCCAAAAGAGGGAAGAAGATAATGTCAGGGGCTGGGGGAGGGTATCTGGCAGCACACCTTCCCTTCTTGATTTTCTTTGAGAAGTGATACCACTGCAAACACAGGAACTCACTGCACAGTAACTCCACTATTGATCCATTTACGTGGCACACTGCACCGACTGCCACAGGCCCTCTACTCTAAAGGGAATTATAGGGGTGGGGGGCCAGGGGGAAGCAAGCCCAACTGACTCTATAAGAGCAGGAAGCACACCTGCTAGTTCCCTGCTATATTTCTAGCACTTAGTACAGAACCTAGCACACAGCGAGCATTCAGTAAACATGCTGGATGAAAAAATGCACCCACCTGATTCTATGCCAAATACCCTTACCAGCCGACCCTCTGGCTCTCTGAGAATCTACTATGATCTAGGCACTGAGGAGATTAGGTAGCCAAGGCTGGTGTTAAAATCATGCCTATAGAAGGTACTTCCTAGAACCAAGCAGAAACAGACAAGCTGTTCATTCATGAAACCAGCAATTCCAGCCCCGAAATTACAGACTTCTTGAGGAGATGAAGCCATGCTCTCCATAAGCAGACCACATGTCTCTCGTACGGCTGGTTGTGAGGCCCAGCACGCATTGGATAGTGTTCCTCCTATGCTGGGGACACGTAAATCTCACAGAATCCACAGTTCTTAGATTAACACGCACGCTTCCTACTTGCCTTGGAACATGGGATGTCAAACAGCTGGTGTCAGTATCCTTCACACTTGTAGATAACTATTGAGGACCCCAAAGAACTTTGTTTATATGGAGTACAGCTATCATTATTTATATCAGAAATTAAAACAGACACATTTAAAAAATATTTATTCTCTTAAATTAATAATAAACCCATTACATATCAATATAACATACTTTAATTAAAATAACTATATTTTCCAAAAGAAATATATAGTGAGAAGGTTGGCATTATTTTACATTTTTTTAAGTTTTTCATGTCTGGTTTAATAAAAGACAGCTAGCTTCTCATATTTGTTTCTTCATTCAATTTATTTTGATATATGTCGTTTTGGTAGAAATATGTAGGAAACCCTGTCTCACAAAGACAAATTGTAAAAAAAAGAAGAAATATTTAATAGGTTTTTTCAGATAACTGTGGATATCCTTCTCTGATACGACACCAAAATTCAACAAGCAGTAGTTGATTAAAGGTTAACTGCAACATGGACTCTGAAACCATGTGGATGAGCTTTTCATACTCTATCAATGGATTTTCATACTCTATTAAAATCCATTGGTCTATCTTACACTTCGAATGGATCTTTTACCTATGAATGACTTTGTAGGATCATACATTGATCATTCAAAAAATATTCATTCACGAAGTTATACAGATTTTCCAAATGTTGACACATTTCAGTATACAATACCAAAAAAATTACATTCATAAATATTACTTTGAAGTGACAGGCTCACTTTGTACATTGTAGAGGAAATGTCTGCCAAATACCCCAGTCTGAATAACTAGAGTTTGACTATCAATTGTTCGTTCAAGTATATATGGTGTTCCACTAAAAAAAAAGCAGCTAGTGCAGTTTGCAACTCAAACTATTAATTGCACAAGTGCTTTTCCTTGAGACAACCATCATACTTCATGCGGCAAAAACACTTCATGCACACTTCCCTCATTACATAGAATGTTAAATATATGTATACTCAAAGGGATGAGATTGAACAAAGTTAATCATTTTTACTACTTCATCGACAATAGTCCTAAGTAAAACTGGCATTTCCTTATGCTGTGATTGTGTGGTAGTGAAGACTACATATGAACTAGTATAGTGTGATGCCCTGCCTTGATTCACGCGAAGACACGAGCGGTTTTACCCACCATTGCTTTTGTACCATCAATGAAAATGTCAGAACAGTAAAATGGTAAATAACATCTTAACATGATCATGAAAATAGTTCTGACCTTGAGGACCCCTCCGAAGGTCACAGGCACCCCCAGGGGTCTGCAGACCACGCTTCGAGAATTGCTGCCTTACTCTATAAATCCTGATCTGTCCCTGCAAGCTGCCCCAGTTCCAGACTGTAAGTGGGCCTGAGAAGGAAGACAGCTTCTTACGTGTGAAGAAGCAACAAGTGAAGACACAGAAGAGCATCAGCTCCCTCATCTAGCAAGAGGCTCCCATCCTTCAACCACGGGAGTTGGTTCCAGTCAATCCTATCCCAACTCCCATACTTTAGGTTTTCTTAGGCAGGACTTTAGCAAGGAGTGAGTGGGAGCTCCCAGCATGATTTATAAGATGTATGGCCACTTCCACAGTAAAGGGAAGGAGCGTCCTGTCTGATTAGTGTTGCCAGAATTAAAATTTCGGAGTAGGTGATGCTTGCCTTCGCTGACCTCCCATCCACCTCTGGCACCCTTGTCAAACTCCGTGGCTACTGACTCGTGCCTCTGGAGCTCCATCTTGCCCACTGTCTCCCAGTGTTACCTCCCTTATTTTCCCATCCTTAACAGACATGTTCATTTATTTTATATTATTCATTTAATTGGTTTCTTGTGTGTGTGTGTGTGTGTGTGTGTGTGTGTGTGCGTGTGTGTGCGTGTGTGTGTGTTTCTAATTCGTATCAAGCTACAGGTAACTTAACTCTCCCAGGAAAAGTTATATTTGTAAAAGGCTACCTTTTGGCCCTTATGACATTTTAATTATTGGGATTTCCTTCCATAGACTATGGAGAATTTAGGGGCAAAAGCCTTCCTTGATGGAGGAATAGAAAGGTCATGCTAGGGGAGACAGACAACATGGTATTATGGAAAAAACATAGACTTTGGGATTAGACAGGCTTGTGTCTAAATTATAGAGTGACTACTTAATAAAACTTTACGGAAGTTATTTGACTTTTCTGGAGCTCAATTTCCTCATCTGTAAAATGTGGATAATATCTTCCTTGTAGGTTCTTATAAGGATTAATGACTTTATATAAACTCAGCATCGTCCCTATGAAACAGTAGGCATTTGATAAGTGGCCACTACTACCTGATTCTCCCTGTATTAGGGAATCTGTCTTTAGAAGCATGAAATAATAAGTTTCCTGTCCCTCAATTACCAAATGCCTCCTGACCCTACAAATGAGCTTTCTGTCCCAATTACCATGTCTCTCTCTGAGTCTCTTCCCTGTTGTTTTATTCTTTTGGAGACCAGACTGAGACCAGGCTGAGACTATAAATGCCCAGGACTCTGCTTCCCCAAGCTACTAGGCATGAAGGTGACCTACGCTTCCTGGTCTGGAAACGATGATGCTGGGCACTTGATCAGATTCCTAATAATGTTTGACCGATGAGTCTGATGAGTCTTTGGTCTTTCCTACCCATGAACAAAACACATGCTCGCCTTGGTCCTAGGAAGAGGCTTTCTGTTTCACTCCACCAATCTTTCTCTGGGATTTCTAGCCACATGGAACTATTTCCCAATGGCCCCTTTTGTGGCTCTTTATTCCTACTGGTCTTAATATGTTCTTGCCACAATTTCTGAATGCATTTCAATTTATATTTAATTCAAGTACTATTTGGTATGGCTTGCCAGAAAGTAAGACAAATTTGCAAAAAATAATAAAGTTACCATAAAACCAGCAACTACTGTACCAGCAACTAGACTCAAAGTTAATAAGGAGAATGATTTCAACAACAGGAAACTCAGAGTAATAATACCAAGGCTAGTAACTAGGTAAAGACTGAAAGGAAATAAAATTCATCCTAGGGGAATGCCCTATCTAAATGGTCAAACAAGGACTCAACTGATGAGAACTCACTAAACAATAAAAACCTCAAGGAAGAAAAAAAAAAAAACAGCCAGAAAGAACAGATTACATAAAGTGTATAGTCAACAGATATAATTTACATATTAAACAGAATCTTACCTGCCTGATCAAGTTCGAGCAGAAAATAAGGAACACACATTGACTTAAATAACTTCTTTACCTGGAAGAAGTTGAAAAACAAGAGGAGAATGTCAGAAAACAATGGTATTAACCAAGAGAAGAGTCTCTTATCCAGCTTTGTTACTTTCCTCCTCGATCTGCCTTCTCCTTTGGAAACTTTCCATTTTTACGTAACCCACGAGATTCTCCCTGTTCACACTAATGCTATTAAAAGGGTATTTGAAGTCTCTTGATTCTATTCTATTTTCAATGATTCACCTGTAGGGATGGCTTCATAAAATATATTTTACATGTTTTAGTGACTCAGTCGACTCCACCATAAAATGGGTTTAATGCTAACCATGGTTAAAAAGCCACTGGAATACTTAATGTTTCTAAAACATTGCATGGCGACCCTGAGGAAAAACCATATCCTACAATAGTCAAAGTATTATTTATTTTTTGGCCCAGTAACCTTCAACCAACAAATTGATTACAAAATTCATATGCTCAAGATTATACAAATTATACTGATAAAAAAAAATTTACTTGAAGGGTAAGAGTTACTTCTGTCAAATTTATACCATTAAAAAAATAACATTTAAGTTACTGATAAAAGATTTTAAAGTAACACTTACATACCATTCACAAACAGCCTGTCATTAATACTTCAGGGAAATTTAAAACCACCTTCCTTTGGCTTATACAATAAAATGAAAAGGCCAGAGTAGCCTGAAGTTCACAGCAACCACCAATCAAAGGAATGTATTCCTGAATCATTCTGATTTCACAACCAAAACAGTAGGCTTCCCACTGTACAGAAGTACACGGGGAGATTCCTATCATGGGTGCAGGACCAAATACAACATTTCTACAAGAGGATGAGTTCATTCACACAAGTTCCTTCCTCTCACACTCCTTTGGACAGTAGCCATGCCCAAGTGTGAATTCCGCTCCCCCTGGCAACATATATTTAAAAAGATAAGAATCCTCTTGAAGCATGATGGGATAAGTAAAGAAGACAGTGCAGGAAAGCTACAGCTGGGAGACCCCCTATGTAAAAGTCAATCCACATTCCAACGCTCATTTTCTAAGACTAAAAATAAAAAGTTCATACACATATCAAATCATGGGCTCATTCCTTGGCCTCTTCATTTTATAAATAAACCATTTAAACAAAACAAACAAACAAACAAAAAAACAAGTTTTCCAGATTTAGAGAGTAAATCTCAAAAGCAGCCCCTAAAAGTAAGTATCAAAATTTGATAATATGTGAATGTAGAAAACCAACTCTCTAGATTCTAGAGTACACATGACTCCACTTCGAGAACCTATTTTGTAGGTAATTTTTACTCTGATTAAACGTTAGCATTGTTCCACAGGACAACATTAAAGATCTGTATTTGAATAGCAGAAGTGCCAGTTTCTAGAGTATACTTATTGAGAAAAGTAGAGATGGTAAACTTTGCCTATGAAATAGACACATTATTGAGAAACAGCAGTGGATCTGGATATCAACCAATAAATAAGCCATAACTGAGACATCGATGGCTAATTCCAAACTGCCCACTGAGAGATCTATAAGGAACAAATACCACATTTTACGAGACGGTTGAGAGAGTTTATCTTTGCACTTTAAATCCACTTTTCATAGTAAGATACATTCGAAGTACACGTGGTAGTGAGTTACGCAACAAGCAGAAACTAACTAATGTAGAAGTTAATTTTTTGTGGGTATTTGCCAACTTGCATTAATGCAAATTACATCACTCATCCCAGAGAGAAATATAAATTAATCAGACCAAGTACAAATGGAGTTTCTCCATACTCATTTACTCCCATCGCAACTGTTAAATAAGATGATAAAATCAAAAGGAAATAACCTGGGTAAATTCACCTAACGGTAATTAAAAAAAAATAAATGCAAATAGCTAAGTATATAAGTTACACCTCCACAGAAGAAAATCATTTTTACTAGGAGAAGCACCTAACCATCCTTCATGACCGAAAATAGCTTTTATGTTATATATTTGGAAAAGCTAAGGAACTGGTATTTATCAAGGCGAAACCAGAGGATGTTTGTCTAGAAGAATTGGCATATCCAGGAGGTATTCAGATAAAGACATTAAATAAGGTTGCAGGAATACCTATACATTTTAATAAAATAATTATGCAAATACCTGACACAAGTTTTATAGGAAAAGTCGATCATTCTAGAGTACATTTAATTAAAAAAAAAAAAAAAAGGCCAGGCTTTGCTTTTTCAGAGATAAGGAGGAGAGAGCTGGGAAATGAAGTGAGTAGAATTCAGGGTTAAGATAGTAGGGGTGAGAGTAATTACAGGTCGACTAGATCTGTGAGATCTGAGATTGCAGGGAATAGGAAACCTAACTGCCTGTCATTAGCAGCAATCCTGACCACACTGGCCCAACCCTTCATTGCAGAACTAGAGCAGGGTCAAAATTGGAGTTGTCCAATTCTTTAAAGTGTTTTAAAATATAAGTTAAAGTGACCATATCGTGCCTGGCACATAGTAGGCACTCGAATGGTAGCTATGGTTAATATAAGTGTTTACTATCGGCTTCCGAATGCTTCCACATAGATCTGAAATCATTTAGGCCTCATAATAAAGCTGTGTATTTAATAAGTATAGTAGATGAGGTGGCACTGTCAACCTTACTTTGTTGTGGAGGAAACTGAGAGTTACAGAATGAGAACTGAGATCCTTTAACTCCATGTGTTCCTTCTACCATACCACCATGAGCGTGGAGCTTTGAAAAAAAGAGGCTAGACTATGAAAAGGAATCACTCTTGAACATGATTAATTGTACTTGGAACAGAGTCAGATATTTGTTGAGCCTCTTTATTGATGGAAGCGAGATTGCCATCTAAGGTTTTAAGTCCTGATAAGAAAACTGGAAAATCAAGTACTTCTATTTTTTTTTCTTTTCTTTTTTAGTTCTCCCATTTGACAAACACTTATATAGCATTTACCATGTGCCAGGCACATTCTATGGCTTTTATAAATATTAATGAATTTCATCCTCACCACAAATTTATGAGATAGGTACAATTATTATGCACCTTTTATAGGTGAGGAAATTGAGGCACAGCAGGTAAATAACTTACTCAAGATCACATGGCTAATAAGTCCAGGGGCCAAGATCCAAACTCTGACTTCAGAGTCTTGGCTCTTAACCATTTTTGGTAACAGATAAGTCAAACATGTAGTTTCAAAGCTAAAAGGAATCTCAATAATCAACTAGTCCAAGCCATTCATTTTAGAGCTGAAACAAACAAACATGTCCTCAAAAGTGGACAAGATCACCAGAGCTATATAATTACCCCCCAAAGCCAGGAATTACACAGCAGATTTCTAATTCTCAGCCCTCTTCTAAATTCTCTAACATTTACTGCCTACACTAACCTTTTAGAATTTAGCAGGGGTTAGCAGGGGTTCTCTTAGATCCTTTTTCTTTTTAAGCCTTCTCAGTTTGACTAAATCTCTACGGATGGCACTTGTGTCTCTTATCTCTTTGCAACTCTATACCCAATAGAATGTCCTACAGAAAAGGCACCCCGGTGGCATTAGTAGGGAAGAAGCCCCAGGTGGCAAAGACGCAGACTGTGTTCAGTGAGAAACAAAGGTGAAAAGTTCGGCCTATTTAAGTGTTTCCACTGCTTGCCCGCCTTTCCTTTTTCTTACTTGGAAAAACAGAAAACACACACACACACACACACTCACTCACACACTCACACACTCACACACTCACTCAAAAAAGCCTGTCTCTTCATAAGGCTTCCAGAGTAAAAAGGCTTCTGAATTAGCCCTCCCTGAGAGCTGGAAAGTAAATCAAAAGATAGACAAGTTGAGAGAAAATCAAACTTAATAAATTATTCTAAATGTGAACCTGGACAGATGGCCACTTATGTTTACTTAAGAGTCCCCTGTGTCTAGTCCTAGAGCTATGATTTAAAGCTAAAATTCGGTGACATTTCAACGCCCTCAACCCTCCCCCAAAGCACTAGAACAGGTTTGTCTTTCTTTTCTCACTTCCATTCTCTGGTTCAATCGGGGCACATTAAACCACATCTTCCCAGTGGCTATGATCACTGAGCTTTTCTCTCTGCCTATCCAAGACCAAGAACCAAGTTAGGAAGTGCGGTTTATTTTTTGCGAAGCCATTTTCCCCATAATAAACCAGAGCATAAAGAGATACTTATCAAACTTTAGGAGTACCCTAAATAAGGGCCCCTTAGTAAATATTCCCTATAGACAAGCCTAAAAGTGCAGCAAATCACCTGGTTTGGCCAATTGCCCCCACTAACTTTCCCGGACTCTGATCTTGGCTGCCTGAAAACATCTGGTACTTTGCAAAAGCAATATTTTGTTCTCAAGTCAATACTCCCCAAGTTACACCATAATACATACCCCTTACTAAGGGGAAATCCGGTTGTTTACATCTGACCTCAAAAGTCATTCAAATTTCTATAATTCCACAACTTCACCACCCATTGAGGTTCAGGCCTTACCTCAGTGCAGTATTTGCATGTAGACTTACTGAAGATGACCACAGGGTGGCTGTCTATATAGGCCTGCAGCCGTGCTCTGGGGTCTATGAAGGTGGTGCTGGTGGATCCTGAGGGGCCACTCACACCAGTGGCTGGGGTTTTTGGTAAAGTTTGGCAAGGGAGATGATGCTGAGCTAGAAGTAATGGAAGCAAATACGGTAATTACCAGAAAGAAAAACAAGATGATGCATTTTCTAATATTAGGCTCACTACAAAAGCCTTACAATTTTAGCCCCCAAGGCCAATAGGAGGAATCTGAGGAAGGACTCTAAAATGGATGATACATTTAATTCTGTCATCTGACTGGAGACTTTGGGCAACTCGCTTCCCAACTTATTTGGTCATAAAGATTTGTTCTCAGGGGATCCAGATAAATGATATATAGTAAGAGTCCAAACCATCCCTGGAGGCAGGAGAATAAATGACAGTTCTGGACATCCGGAGCCACATTTTACCCCGCCCTCGCTCCCTACGTGGTTTAAAGGCAGAGAGGCCAAAGATCAGACGTTATGTCCATTGCTCAGAGACACAGGAGTAGACGACTCAAACCAAGGTTTACTCTTTTTTCTCCAACGAACTCCTGGATAAGCAGACATGGGATCTTCGGGCCACAGACACAGCAAGATTAAAACAAACAAACAAACAAACAAAAACCTTCTTCAGATTCTGTTTCCTCCCCAGGATTTTGCTGCGGCTCAATCAGGCACCATGACAAACATGGCCTACCTTCATGGCATGCTACCCCACATGACAGTACTGTTATCTTGGGCATGATCACCAGCCAAAACCACTGAGAGATTGCTGCCTCCGACTTGTAATCGTTTTAAATTAGCTATCTTCTTCAGGGCCTAGAAACGAACCAAGCTCAACCTTACCCTTATTACTTGCCCCATAAGTGACTTCCTCTCGTTTCTGCTTATCTAAGACCTACCTAGTCTTAAGACTTCAATCTCATCATCTTCACTGTCGATATTCATGTCTACCCAGAACTAGACAGGGAATTAATGTTTGTGTGCATCATCTCATTTAATCCTTACAAGGATGCCATTAAGTAGTGCTACCATCACCCCATTTTACAAATAAGGAAACAGACTCAGAGAGGTTTAGCAACTCCTCTCAAGGTTACACAGGCTACAGTAAGTGAGGGAACTAGGATTCAAATCTAGGTTAGAATTCTCTAGAACCTACTTTTTAAAAATCACTTTGTTGACATGTAATTCACATACCATAGAATTTAGCAATTGAAAGTGTACAAATTCAATGGTAGTAGTATATTCACAGTTGTGCAATCATCATCACAATCAACTTTAGAACATTCTTATTACTCCCAAAAAGAAACCCTGTACTCATTACAAGTCTCTCCCCTTTCCCCCCTACAAGCCCTGCCTCCCCCACCTCTAGCAACTACTAATCTATTTTTTGGAATCATACAGTACCTAGTCTTTTGTGACTGGCTTCTTTCACTTCATATAATATTTCAAAGTTCAACCATGCTACAGCATGTATCAGTGCTTCATTTTTTTTTTATTAACCAAATAATATTCCATTGTATGGAGTCATCGTATTTTACGTATCTATTCATCAGTCAGTGACATTTGGGTTGTTTCCACTTTTTGGCTGCTGTGACTAGAGCTACTATGAACATTCACGTACAGGTTTTTGTTTGAACATATGTTTTCAATTCTTTGGAGTAAAGACCTGGGAGTAGGATCGTTGGGTCAAGTTAAATCTTTTAAGGAACCACCGCCCTTTTCCAAGGCAGTGACACCATTTTGTATTACCACCAGCAACGTGTGAGGGGTCCCAATTTCTCCAAATCCTTGCAAACACTTATTATCTGTCTTTTTTATTCTACCCATCCTAGTGTACATGAGCACACACATGTGCGTATATTTTAAATGTTTACTGGTGATTCTAATGCACACTCCTAATTAAGAACTGTTGGACTAAGGCAACACGATACATGACTACAACCCTACCAATGACACTTCGAAAATTTTTAATTAAACTCTGGTTTTCATTTTCTCTTTTCCATTTTGCTTATTTTAGAAGGCAACATGGAAATAAGGATTCTTAGGGGTAATAGCTCATGGAAAGAGAATCACAGAATGTAAACATGGGAAAGATATTTGAGGTCACTAGGCCAGCCTATTCATTCTACTGATGAGGAAACTGAGGTCCAGATAGGTAATTAATTGGTGTTGGAGTCAGGGCTGCCACACAAACCTCTTAATTTCATTATGCCTTACTGACTCCTTTGACTTCACAGGATGACTAACTCTTAAAGAAGGTTACAGTTCCTTACATAACATCTATGCTAAGGGAACCACCCACCTATTAAGCTCAGATATGTGCCAATACACAAAACACAATATTCAGGGCCATTATACGGAAAGGACTATCTTCTGTGATCAGAAAGAGCTGCAATCTGACTGGGAAGAGACTGTTCACCAAAAAAATAAACAAACAAATAGATGGATAGATAGACAAATCGATAGACAGATACAGATAGATAAAGAATAAGAGATTACTCAACTAACACAAAAGGCAAATAAAATTTAATTTATAAATTTATCATTTGTTTTTAAATTTCCCCTGTAAATTCTGAAATAAAACTTGAAGCAGCATTCAAAGAAATATATTAAGTAAATGTCACAGGAATAGCACAGAACCAGGTGATCAGAAAAAGTCAAATAAAATTGTAATGATAAGTTTCTTCTATTTTGCCCCAACTCTTCTGCCTCAGATCCATTTCTAATATTTGGATCCATGAAGTACCTACAGTTCACTGGTAAAAACTCAAACTAAAGGGTAAAAATAAAATATGCTCCATAGATACATTTTCAAAAATAAACATAGACATCAATAAAAGAGATTGAATAGCTCTGAAATAGACAACTGTAGAATAATTTATGATAAAAAGGTATCATAAAGCAATAAACAGAGAATATATTTTTAAAACATAGTATGGTAATATGGCTTGATAATCTGGGGGAAAAAAAGTTTTTTCACTTATCTCTTACTATATAACAAAGTATGTCAAATGGAATCTTTTCTAGCATTCTAATGAGGCAATAACTTCCTAAGCTTAGAAGAAAATACAAAAGAAAAGAGCAACAAGTTGTATTGCAAAATAATAATAATAATAACAGTAGTAGTAGTAGTAGTAGTAGTAGTAGTAGTAGTTGTTGTTGTAATATTTTTTAAGGCAAAAGAGCAGCCTAGGGAAAGATTTTACATGAAAAAAAAAGAACAAAACAAAAAGAACTCAAGCAAATTGGTTAGAGAACAGCAGGACCACAAATGATAAAATGAATAAGAAAATAGCAAACCTAGAATAAAAAGGCTGATTTATTTTACTTTTATTTCGTAATCAGAAGTGCGGGTTAAAGAAATGAAGTGTGATTTCTTACCTATTAAAAACAAAAACCCCGAGTGCTGTTAAACATACACTGATGTGAGTCCATGGACGTAGGGGGTGTCATATGAACTAATATTATTCTTTTAGAATACAATTTGACAGTGTGGATCAAGAACCACTGACATGGCCATACCTTTTAACCTGGTACTCTTATCTGTGCAACGTTTAGAAAAAATAGAAAATAATGAAAATGTTGTATTGAGAGAAATGACCCCCACCTCCTAGTCTTCTCATAGAAAAAGCTTTCCGTAGTTTTTATTACTATAACTTGCATCACCTAGTTAAAGGGGAAATTTCCAAGTCCCTTTTCAATGTGAGTTCTAGAGCTTTAGGATTAATCGTGATAATGTCCCATAAAGCCCAAGTGAACAAAAGAGGCCGCTGGCCTAGCTAGCAATGGAATATGTCCATTACCTTTGTAGGGACAGAAACAAAGTTCCGTCTCGTCTCAGCGGCCTTTCTCCCTCCAAAGACTAAGTTGCAAACAGATTCTATCCCTGCTCTTCAGCCTGCTTCACCCCTACTCCCAATCACCGATCTTCTCTTTTTATCGAATTATTACCAATAGTTTCATTACAATAACATTGGTTATAGTAAATAATAAACAAACAAACAAACAAACAAATAAATAAAATAAAAGGAAGCGACAGATGTCCAACATTAGGGGAATGGCTAAATTATAGCAGCTCTCTTGTTTTTCAGTAATTTGAATGGCTGCATTCTATTCAAGGTTCAAATGATATGACGATGGTTTGACATAATGTTAATTGAAAAGAAACAGAATAGCAAATCCTATGTACCCCAGTCATGTAAGTTATAATGGCATGATAGGATTATACATGGCTTTTCCTTTCTTGTATTTCTCAAACTTAAAAAAAAAATTTATTTTGGCAAAACATCATAACTGACCACAAATTGCAACATATGATCCTTACTTAGAACTTGGATACAAAAAAATTTGGGAGATAATTCAGTAAATTTTAATACAGACCTATATTGGATGATATTATTTTATCGACCGTAAGTCCACTGACTTTATGTAGACAAATATTTGTTCTTGGGAGACACGTTGAAATATTTATGGGTGATAATCATGATGCCTGCAATTTATTTCAAATGGTTCAGTAAAAACAACTTGGGGTTGGGAAGAGAGATTGGGACGGGGGAGATGTAA
This sequence comes from Pteropus vampyrus, assembly GCF_000151845.1. NCBI lineage: Eukaryota > Metazoa > Chordata > Mammalia > Chiroptera > Pteropodidae > Pteropus > Pteropus vampyrus. Next base: position 4,152,309 of record NW_011888797.1, on the reverse strand, counting down.
GGAAGGAAGATAAAACAAAGGTAGCAAAATATGAGTCTTGTCAAGGGATTATTCATCATGTTATCCTTTCGATTTTTCTGTTGACTCGGTGAATTGCTAGATTGCTGAGGTAGTAACTTTCAAAACTTTTCTAGAGAGACCATTTGTGGGGAATGTTTGGCTCACTCATCTTCACTCTATCTCTGTCAGCCATGTTTCTGCACAGAGGCTGGTTTGAGTTTGAAAAACTCTCTCTGGAAGTTGTCAGTCAGTCAAATCTGCATACCTCAATCTGTAGCTAATAAGGAATGTCTGGGACTGATTTCTTGATTTCCTTTGTTTAGGCACAACCCCAAGACTTTTCTGATGCAACATAAATATCTTTAAACATAGTTTCCTAGATCGGTGACCCTCAAAATGTGGTAGGCACACCTTTGGGGGTCCCTGAGGTCAAAATTATTTTTATAATAATAAGATGTTCTTTGCCTTTTTCACTGTTGGGTCCTTAGTAACGGTTATGAGTAAAGGGGTCCTGAGACAAATGTTTGAAAACCACCAACATTGACATTTTGAAAAGTTTAAAAGAAAGAATATGTGAAAAGTAGAGTTTCCACAGCATCTACAATTTTATATACGATTTCCAAATACATATATATTCTTTTAAAACCAAATGAAGTAAACACACATTGGCTTCTCTTCCAAAGCGCCCAAGACTCACTAGAACAGGGCAGTCCTTCAGTCTAGGCTTCTCTTAAAAAGAAAATTGGGTTTGTTGTTGTTGTGCATTCTAAATCCATGCCACTTAAAACCAAATGCAACAAAAAGAAAAAAAGAAGATGTAGCTTGACTCCTACTAAGGAACAGTGTCATCAATGTTCCCTCCTTTTTTGTTCCTTACATACATCAGGAGGCTACAAAGGCCTGTGTTTCTATATTGCAGTCATGAGAACTAACAAGAAAACAGCCGAAGATCATTATTAGAGTTGACGGATTAGACTTTTGAAAGGACCAGGTCATCTCAAAAGATGAAAGAAGTGACCTTCAAACGACCTTCAAATGAAGTGAACTTCAAAGCTGGGAAACGAGAGGGAAAGCAAAGAGGAGCCCAGCAAAAGAAAGCGAAATGGCTAGGTTCAACACACGCTGAAACTGCCACTTGTTAGTGCATGAATTTTTGCCTTTAATAAGCAACGTGATCACTTCAAATGTGATGATAAAAATTTTATAACGCTCCGCTCTGCCTGCTGTCATCACTTTCTGGTTTGTAGGTCTGTCACATGCATGTTTTTACTGTTGCCTGGAGTTAAAAGCATCCGGACTATAAGAGGTCAGAAGAAATCAAGGATTTCTGCAGATCCCAGCTCTTAATGACACTTTTTATTCAGCTTTTTATTCAGGGGCAAAGAGTTTGCAAACACATTGCCACATCGGATTTCTTTTAACAAACTGATCATTTTCATAGTATTTTATTCAACACACAAGACATGTGGAATATTATTACTCGGGTCTAACGAGACTCCATCAAATAAGAAGTTATTCCATAAAAAACCTAAGAGTGGGGAAGCTTAAATGAGGAAGCATGACATGATCTATAAAGCGAGAAGACAAGATAATTCGATGTGTTTTTTAAAGTCTGCAGAGTATGAGACACGCTGAAAAATAGAACAGAAGTATTTGTGGAAACACAAGGAAGAAAGACTAAAGATTCCTTAAAGGATATGATGATGACTCTGATGTTGAATATAATAAATACATCTTAGACTGAGTACTATTAATTTACCAAATTGAAATAAAACACTAGAATGCTTTTTAGCCTTAAAGGGGGTTTTTAATTCTTACAAAGAACTTGTCATATTAAGTACTTAAGTTCAAAGCAAGTTGCTACAAAGAGGCCTACAACATCCTGATTATAGCTCTTCTTGCATCTCTTTCAAAGGAGCCTCATTAGAAGGTTAAAATTAAACCTAGATTGTGTTGCAGGTCCTAGCCTACAAGGAATTTCCCATTTGCCTCACTCCACAGTTGTATCCTAATATCATTTTTTTTTTGCCACGTACAGGATTCAATGGTTATATGAGTCTGAGAACACACATTTGAAAGGAAATATCTCTTCCCCCCAAGGACTGGTTTATGGAATGATTTATGGTGGGAGAAACTATGCCAGAAGTTCAAGTGTACTGTCCTCCCTGGAAGCTGACTCTTTGTGTGAGGGCGGGGTTAGTCTTGGTTTACAAGACCACTCAGCCCAAAGATTATGCTGTCACCTTCAGGATCTACCACAGGGACTTTGGAAGCATTACTGAAGGACCAATTAGGAAGAAAAAATACCCAACTTCTTTCTGCCAAGCTGTTAAATTTCATATCAATACTGTTAATAAAAAATCATTTTAAAGGCATACTAAAAAGCTTTTTAAAAATCAGAAGCATAAAAGTATTAAAAAGTTATATGAAGAATAAAATTTAAAAGATTTCCTTAGTTTATCACCTTTTAAAAATGACTTAAGAAATCAAATTTTTCTCATCTATGAGAAATACATCCTTGGCTTATTAATGCCCTCTGGACTTCATCTGTGATGTGAGATTTGGTCTAGATATATTCAAAATGTCTACAAATATCTTTTCTGGACATAAGGCACATACATGAAGAAAATGGAAGTGCCACTTTTAATTATATAACATACCCACTATAAAACCTAAATTATAGTCACTTAAATATAATAGGAATCTATGGAAAATGACTAAACTGATCTCTCATACACACAACTCTACTAAATAACACTTAAGAACTAACTAAAAACCTCTCTCCTACACTAGACCACTAATTCTCACAATTTCACTAAACATGCTTTGAACATATATACAAAATATTTTGTTTTTTATATTCTTTGCTACCTAGAGTGTTAAGAATAGTCAATAAACAGAGTAATCAGAGTACATTAAAATGTCCAGTCAACATGATCAACACTGGAGTTTTAAAGCAACGGTCTCAGTCTTCATTAGTGAATTCCAGCTCTTTTATAAAAGGTTTAGAAATAAAAGATAAGGTTACACTGTATTTGAACAGATTTCCTTTAACCCCAGAGCTTAAGAGAAAACTACGGCAAGCAGGGGTATTTAGAAGTCCCTTTGATTCAGCAACATTTTCACACAAACACACACACGCATACACACACAAAGGGCACTAGGAGAAAAAAAAACGTATTAAAAGATACTCTACCAATCTGCACAATCTTGTTCAGAAAATACAAGGAGAGGGACTATTCTCCAACTCATTTTATAAGGCCAGTATAATCCCAAAAGACAAACTAAAAAAAAAAAAAAAAGTACAAGATAACTATAGACCAATATCCCTCATAAACAAAGATGTGAAATTTCTCAACAGAATAATGGCAAATTGAATCTATCAATATATAAAAAGAATAATACACTATGAGCTAGTGGGGTCTATCCAGAGAATGCAAGGCTGGTTCAATATTCAAGAATCAATCAATGCAATCTACAATATTAACAGTCTAAAAAGAAAAACTACATGATCAATTGTATGCCAACAAATTAGATACCCTACATGAAATGGACAAATTCCTAGAAAGACATGAGTACCCAATCAGGCTCAAGAAGAAATGAAAACCAGCATAGACCTACAACAAGTAAAGAGATTGAACAAGTAATCCAAAAACTTCCCTTAAAGAAAAGCTCAGGCTCAGATGCCTTCATTAGTGAATTCTACCAGACATCTAGAGCAGTATTACCAGCAATTCTTCACAAACTCTTCCAAAAAATAGAAGAGGAGAGAACACTTCCCAACGATTTTATGAGACCACTATTACTCTGACACTAAAACCAGACAAAGATATCACATGGAAAGAAAAATACAGACCAATATCCCATATAAACATAGACACAAAAATCCTCCACAAAGTATTAGCAAACCAAATGCAGCAACATATAAAAATGAGTATATACCATGACAAGTGGAATTTATCCAAGGGTAAACTTTGCATAGGTTGATTTAACATGAAAAATCAATTGATGCAATAACAAAAAGTAATGATCATCTCAATAGATGCACAAAAAACATTTGACAAAATTCAATACCCTTTCATGATAAATATACTCAACAAACTATGAATAGCAGGGCACTTTCTCAACCTATGAAAAGGCCATCTATGAAAAACCACAGCAAACATCATACTTATTGGTCAAAAAATTGAATGCTTTCCCCTAAGATCAGGAACAAGATAAAGATGTCTGCTCTTGCCACTTCTGTTCAACATAATACTGGAGATTTTAGCCAGAGCAATTAGGCGAAGAAATAAAATAAAAGGTATCCAATTTGGAAAGGAAGAAAACTATCAATATTCACAGATAACACATTCTGTATGTAGAAAATCCACAAGAATACACACACACCTCTTAGAATGAATAAGCAAGTTCAGCAAGGTTGTATGATACAAGATTAAAATTCAAAAGTCAATTCTTTTTCCTTATATTAGCAATGAGCAACCTGAAAATAAAATTAGGCAAGCATTTCAATTTATAATAGCCTCAAAAAGAATAAAGTACTTATGAAAAAGTTTAACAAAAAAGAGCAAGATATGTACATTGGAAACTACAAAACATAGCTAAAAGAAATTAAAGAACTAAATAAATGGAAACACATTTCAAAGTCACTTACTGGAAGATTAAATGTTGTTAAAATGGCGATATATCTCAAGTTAATGTATAGATGCAACGCAGTCTGTACCAAAGTCCCAGCCATCATTTTTGTAGAAACTGACAAGCTGATCCTAAAATTCACATGGAAATGCAAGGGACCCAGAGTTGTCAAAACAACCTTGAAAAAGAGAAACAAAGTAGGGAGACTCACACTTCTTAATTCCAAAAGTCATTATAAATCAATAGTAATCAAAGTAGTGCGATACTAGCATATGGATAGGCATATGGATCAATGCAATAAAATTAAGACTCCAGAAATAAACTATTATAATGATTTCTGATAAGGGTGTCAAGACAATTCAATGGGGAAAAAACTCTTTTCAACAAATGATGCTGAGACAACTAGATATCCAACTAGATATCTATGAAGTTGGACACTTTCCTTACAGCAAACAAAAAAATTAAGTCAAGATATATCATAGAACTAAATGTAAGAACTAAAACTATAAAACTCTTAGAAAAAAACATACTAGTAAATCTTTGTGACACTAGATGTTTTCTAAGATACAACACCAAAAGCACAAGCAAGAAAAGAAAACAATAGATTAACTGGACTTCATCAGAATTAAAAAGTTTTGTGCATCAAAGGACACCATCAAGTGACACTAAAAATCAACCTACGGAGTGGGAAAAAATATCTGCAAATCATATATCTGACAAGGAACCCGTATCTAGAATATACAAAAAAATGCTTACAACTCCACAATAAAAAGACAAATAGCATAATTATAAAATGAGGAAAAGATCTGGACAGACATTTTTCCAAAGAAGATACACAAAATACTCAATAAGCACATGAAAAGATGCTCAACATTATTAGTCATTAGGGAAATGCAAATCAAAACCACAATGAGTAGCACTTTATACCCACTAGAATGACTAAAATAAAAAAGATAGACAAAAACGAGTATTGGCAACAATGTGGAGAAATTGGAACTCTCTTACATTACTAATGGGAATGTAAAATAGTGTGGGGCCTTTGGAAAACAGCTTGGCAGTTCTTCAAAAAGTTAAACATATAGTTATGACACGATCCAGCAATTCTACTCATAAGTATATACCCAAAAGAAAAGAAAATGTGGCCACACTAAACTTGTACACTAATGTTAACAGCAGCATTATACATAACAGCCAGAATGTGGAAACAATCCACGTGTCCATCAACTGATGAATAAATAAAATGTAGTATAGTCATACAATGGAATATTATTCAGCAATAAAAGCAAATGAAGTACCAACACATGCTGCAGCATGGATAAACCTTGAAAACATGCTAAGTAAAAGGAGCCAGTCACAAAAAAACATATTGTAGGATTCCATTTCTATGAACTGTCCAGGACAGGCAAATCTATAGAGACAGAAAGTAGATTAATGGTTGCCAGGGTGAAGGGGAGGAAGGAGTAGGTATTTACTGCTAATGAGTACGGGGGTAGTGAAAGGTTCTGAAATTACTGAACTGTGCACTTTTAAATGGTGAGTTTTATGGTATGTTAGTTATATCTCAATTTTTAAAGAACCTATATACAAATGTTTATAGCACCTCTATTTATAATCACCAAAAAATGGAAGCAATTCATATATGCGTCATTCAGTGAAAGTAAATATACATTCATATTATGTAATAAATACAATAAAATGGAATAAACTATAGATACACTCAACAAATTGAATGAATCTCAAAGGCATTAGGATTGAAAAAACAAAACCATATTACTGGAGAACAGGCAAGTGATTTGCTAGAGTTCGGAGTGGTGACCACAAAGAGAGCTTGAGGAAATTTTGGGGGGTAATGGAACTGTTATGTATCCTAATTGTGTATACCTGTGTTAAAATTCATAAAACTAACACCAAAAAAGTAAACTTTACCTGTATGTTAATTTGAAAAAGAAAATTTAAAAAGCTATCCCAAAAGACATACTCATCTGCACAGTTATTATAAAATAAAAAATAAGTCTGAACCAGAGATCTTATACATAGAAGAAAGACATGAATTTAAGGATCGCTCCTTTCAGACAACTGGTTCCAGAAAAAACGTACTTGAATTTATGCAAATTCCTCTACTCAAATCTTTTTCAAATGCAATGAAAACATTATTTTAGATCTTAATATATTTATTATTTTAAAGCAAGTTCTTTCCTGCTATCTTAGAAGTTTCTGACTTGCCCATATAAAATGACGTGAATCGGATAAAATTTTAGTAGTTATTCAGGTATGCATTCCAGCAGCCAAGATCGGAAAAAAGACATGTCTTAGATAATACATGTGAAATTATCTTGTATATTGTAGAATCTTATTAAAATGCTAGGTATTTTTATTTGGAATTATCGTATTTCCTACGCATGTAAGGACTTGATGTTAAATTTTTCTGGAAGACAGATCTCCAGAATTTTAGAGCTGAAAAGGACTTAATGTTTACCCATTTACTTTATTTTGCAAATGAGAAAAACAAGGCCCAGAAGTGCAATGGAACTTACTTAAGATCACACAACTAGTTGATGGTACAACAGGAACTAGAATTCTATTCTCTCGATTCTAATTCTCTTTCCACTCTACCTCAAGTGACTTGCAGAGCTGTAATCTGAGTAAGTAGCTCTCAAATATAATAGGAACTGTCTATAATGATGGTCCATTATTGGGGACCAACCTTAGAAGCTAAGTTGTTTTATATTAGGCTCTTCCGATTCAAGGTTATGTCTCAGGGATACGATTGAACTTGTGGACATGAGTGAGAAAGGGATTTCACTCTGCTTTTCAGGCAGAGTCACTGAACCCCCAGCATTCAGTATTCATCACCAAGGTTGGGAGTTTTTTGCTGCATTCAGGATTTCTATGACTCATTTTCAGTCTACTTGTCTTTAAATATAAGGTTAAACTATCCTGAATATGTTTCATTTCCATTGTTTCCAGGTACTAGCATTCCTTCAAGATCTTTTAATTCAATTGTTTGTTTTCATGGGAACACAATGCTTTACTTTCAAGTCTTGTGAGGGGATGGAGGGATACAGATTTGCATTACTCTGGAAATGGCTAATTAATCTATTAAATGAGGCAGTATGCACAGTGGTCAAGAGCATCAGCTTCCTGGGTGAGAATCCCGGCACCACTACTTACTAGTTATATGCCCGTTACTTTTCTTCATTTGGTTGTTGCAATGATTAAATGAGGTAATACAATGTCAAGAACTCCACACAGTGCCTAGATCATAATGAGCATTTGATAAATATTACTGTTTTTCATAAAAAGCCTTAGAAGTTACACATTGTTCTAGAAAACAACTCAGAAGGGCATGTTCACTCAGCTCCTCAACACTTACAACAATGCCTAACATGTAGATGATGCTAAGTGTTGAATGCACAAATGTAGCTTAATTTATAAGACTACATTAGGAGTTATCCCCTCTTTCAAAAAATTGCATTACTGGGAACTATAACATGCTATATGGGATGCTGGAAATACCATTCCCTCTCCCTCATGATGAGGGCATTTTTACCTGCTTGTGACGTCCCATTGCTAGGATTCCCAAAGAGTCAGAGGCAAGAGAATTAGATAAAAGAAGTTACCAAAGGGAAACACGGGCTCCTAGATTGATTAACGGTAGGAGAGAATAAATTGACTCAAGAGAGGATAAACTGACTCACTTCCTTTAGTGTGCCATGCAGTATCTCGAACAGGAAATTCCACTCTAAACAAGGCATCCATGTCCTGGGAACTCAATCTAGTAGAATACACCACACAATACACTATATGTCATAACAGAAGTGGGAAGGGTCACCGATGTCCACAAAGGGCGACATTCACTCTACTTGGAGAATCACAAAACTCTCATCTGGACAAGGTCTTGATGGGTAAGGAGAACTTTCCAACAAAGAGGAGAGACAAGAGGATCCCAGGCCCAAGAAACTAAACATTCAGGAACAATGAGTGACAACACCTGGCAAGGTTGGGAAACTACTGCGCCAAATGCAAGAGAGGAGGGTTTCCAAAGAGGCCTAAACCTGTCAAAGGTCCTTTGTTCGTAAAAGAAAGTTCACCCGGAGTTACAGCATTAGTCTGCTCTATTAAGAATCTATGAGTAATCTGTGTCTGTGCAAAAAGAAAACATCTCAAATACAATTCTCTTTAAATCGACCTTCTCCTCTGCCCATACCCAGAGTCAGATAAGCGGATTTAGCTTTGTTGTTGTTGTTTTAGTAAATACAATCAATACTCCTTAGCAAGCCAGCTCCTCCACTAAAATCAGCTGCCAGACACACACTGTCTCGGGTTTCCCTCCTCTCCAGTCCCTACCTTCAGCTGCCTCTTGGTGATACCAGAGAGCTTTCACTGCTTGTTCCCTGTACTTGGACTGAGGGCCAAATCCCAGTTCAGCTTTCCTTCCATTCTGCTTTGGCCTGGTCATTCCTCTTGCTCAGCCAGGTCAGCCTGACCAAATCCTGAGGACTGCATTACCAGTTTGGTAGATCATATCACAGCCAGAAAGATACCATGGAACCCTGTTGCAAATGGGTACAAGGAAATCATGCTTCCTGCTCTCCCAATACAAGAATAGTTTAGCCCAGTAGTATATTTCTGAAGAATCTCACTCTGGGGCAGGTCGCTGCCTTTTGAGCTGGAGTTCCTTCTACCTCACCTTCTCCTTTGATCTCACTGCACACATAAAAGGAAAAAAAAATCTAGCTCTCACTCCATTAGGTAAGATTACTTCCATAAACCTAAAACAAACATGATAATCAAGAGTACTGTGCCCACTTCAAAATAAATCTTTGCAATAAAGCAGTCAATGAAACAATTATTAACTGGATATAGAGAGAAGCAAACCGTCAATGTGCTCACAGGGCTTGAAGCGTGTTGCAGGACACTGCGCATACTTGAAAAAGGAGTCGAATTTGGGCAGTACATTTTAAGGAATAAACAGCTTACAATGCCACTAAAGAACCCAATAATTCCAAGAAAATTTGGACCCCAATAATTCCAAGATAATCATAACTATGGTGTAATATCCATGATTTTAAGAAAATGTGTCCAAAACTTAGAAATAAAGGAAGAGGATGACAATTTCCTTTCAAGGTCATACTGGGGCATTAACAAGCCCACTCAAGGATCATTTGATTCTCTAAGAAAATGTACCTGCACTTGACTTTGTTAGAGTCCAGACACAGAAGTTTCATGTTAACTTGCACATTTCTGCACATTTCAAAGGTTACAGTTTTATTGCCCTGTAGGACATTAATCAGTTTTGTAACTATTAGCAAATTCAATTCAGCATTTCTTTGACTAATTAAGTCTCTACTCCTTGAATTCTCCTTTAAATCAGCTTTACCACTTTTCTGATTCCTTCATTTATTAATGAGTTTAATACATTTTTATACATGTCCATTTTGTACAAAACTCATGTTGTCAACTTTCTGAAAACCATATTTGACAACAGTCATTACATTGTTCACTCCGTCACTTGTATTGCTTTCTAAGAAAAAATGTTTTCTGCCCCGGCCTGGCCACTTCTCCCATACATTCAAAAGGCACCATCTTTTTTCTTTAATGTATGCCAACTTGACAATATTCTACACATTCACAGGCCATAATTATCTGCAATCATATCTTGTTTGGCCCTCGCTGTTTTAATTGAATTATTACTGACATTCGCAAACTGGAAGACTTCGTGAAAATAATAAATATGAATTTCTAGTTTCTCCTGAAAAATGAGAAAGTCTGGCAACACTAGATTCATCCTCCCAGCCAACGAAAGCGAACCTAAGTGCAATTACCCCTTTTAAAGGATTCTTTCCTCATTTCATCCCAGTCTCCACCACTTCCTATTGTTTGCCATCTGCCTGCTTCGCTCACTTGTATCACCTGCCTGTCCCTGTAGATAGGAGTTTGCAACCCCTCAACTACGACCCCTTAAATTCTTCTAACAAGTTGTTTCTCAGTCTATTCTACTTCCCATCACCTGCTCAGTTCAGTTTATCTTCTAACAGACACTGACATCTGAAGTGTGTGTGTTTACACAGCTCACACAGATAGCTGCACACATACACTCAATTGTGGCAAAAAAAAACCACAACTTTTACGTATTAATTGAAAGTTGGTAACACACATATAAGGCATTCTTGACACACCTGAACGTTGAAAGCTGAAAACCACTGCACTATCACTTAATGTTATAGGTAACAAAGAGTTTGTTTTTACCATCAAACAGTGATTTGTGATAGTGATTTACATCTATATACATGTAGACTGGTTTCTGCCAGCAAAGGAAAGCTCTGAGCTGAAGATGATATAAAGAACATTCATGAAACATTCAATGACATTCTATAAAGGTTTAAAAAAAAAACAGGCAGACTAATCCCTTCTTTCACGGACTTAATCCAACTGTAAAGCTAAAATGCACTTTAAAAAAAGACTAAATAATTTAAAAGCTTTAAATACTCAGTACACATTAATACAAAGAAGTATGAAGTACGATGATCCCAAATAATGAGCAGACTTTTATTTAAATTATCTGGTTAACATAGGCTAAAAGCAAGTTTTCTCTTGAATCATCTAATAAATTATGTAATATTAACCTCTGGTTGCAGATTCCAAGTGTGGCGGTCAGGATGACCTTTGGTTCTACACTACAGTGTTCCATTTCCTTTACTTCTGATTCACTTTATCAGCCTCAGAGTTCTGCAGGTTACCTCCACCCAAGCCTCACCCCATTGCTGAGGACAGGAGCCTGGGCTTAGGGAAAGGTGGTTTGACTCTGATCCAAACATCGCACTGCCAAGCTCTCAAACTCTGGTTGCAACGGAATCACCTGGAGCACCAAAAGTCCTGATTCCTGACCCAATACCCTAAGGCTGATTTAGTAGGTCTGGGGTGGAGACCATGAAAATGAGCTTTTAACCTCCACACCCCCATCCTTTATGTAATTCTCTTGCAGTTGGGCTTAGGGCCACACTTTGAGAAACACTGTCTTCTCACCTCGCTGGAGAACCTGGTCATCATTAATAACATCAGCTTTTGGAAAATTCCTCACATGTAAGAAATTGCCCTTTGCTACGTGGACCACAGGGATCCATTTGTTGAGCCCCAACTCTCTGTAAGGCAGTGTGCCAAGGACTGTGGGAAATAAAATAATGAACAAAACATGTTCCTGAGCCTCAAAAATCCTGCAGAAAAAAATAAGTGTTTGTAAGTTAATTAAAATAGAATGGAATCTGTTTCAGGGCAGAAATGCAAATTAAACTCTAAGCACCCAGAAGTTAATTCCTTCCGCTGTTCTTCCCCAGTATCTTGCACCCATTTGCCTTTATGATTACACATGATGACACTGCATTTTCCATATCAATCCTCTCCACTAGACTGTATGTTCAAGGTCTGAGATCGTGCTTTGTTTGCTCTTGAGTCCTCAGTGTCTAATAAATAATAAATGCTTGCTTGAAGTCATTCGATCAACACATTCTTCATCATTACAACTTGGGCCAAAGGGTGAGAAACCTCACATTCGATTCTTGCTGCTCATTTAAGAAACCAGTTTCTTCGAATCAAGCCACATAATTTTATATTGAGAAGGAACACAGAATGCAGCATTTCACTAAATTCGATGCGCGGATCATTGGTGGTGCTGAAGGAAGATAGCTTCTGGGATGTTTATAGGTGATACATGAAAGAACTTTTTAAATTTCAATAGGATCTATATATATATATGTGTGTGTATAGAAAAGTAGGACAAAGCAGTGCTTTCACAGATGAATGCTTAAAACAATGCTAAGTTTGCTTTAAAAACTAAATGCAGAACAGGTGAAACTTTTATGCTATTACAAATCAAGAGCAGTGGGGACCCTTGGGAGTAAGAGGCATCAGGGGAACTTCTGGGTACTGAAAATGTTTCCTCAGCTGGCTGCACAGGGATATTCAGTTCGTAAAAATTTAGTAAGCTGTATTATGATAATTGCACTTTTCTAGACATACAGTCTACTCCAATTAAAAAGTATTTTTAAAGGTGGATATAAAGAAAAACAGTAAATAAATGGTAGTACATGGATATTGGAAAAATCCTGAAGACGGTACATGAAAGGCAAATTTGGGACACACCAACTCAAACTCTGTTTTATAGACGACACGTGTTAAAAAAAAGCAAAATTTAACTGGGTAAATTTGAAGATCTAACTGACTTTAATTAAGTCATTCAGGAAGCATTTTATCTAGCAACTAGAAGGTCACTCCAGGAAGTTGTACAAAATGTAAGGTTTTTATAGTCGGAAAGAGGGTGGAACTAGGAAGTTAAAAGAGTGGATTATTTCAAGGCAAGGTCATCTCCCCTTAGGGGAAGGCAGAAGGTTTTATCAAGAAGCTTTTACTGGAAGAGAAGTGGAGCGAGGCAGTTATTATTGGGGAAAAAAAAAGAAGAAAGGATTATTTTTAAGCAGAGACACCTTTTCTTTGGGGGAAAAGAAAGAGAAAGGTTTTTATCATGCAGATTGCCTCTTTCCATGGGGTGGGAGCGGGAGATGGAGAGGACCCATGTGACAGATTACCTTACTGGTACTTGGCTAGAAAATTCCAGACTAGCTGATTATTTTTCTGGAAGAGGCTGAAACTGCAATTAGATCAGGTATTAAATCTAGGTTTGGTATCATGGGCTTTCCACATGAGTGATGCCATTTGGGGCCTGTGGTTTAACAGAAGAAACTTAGGTAATGGCCACAAATTAGCTGCTTG
>NW_011888797.1:4133576-4138858 GCF_000151845.1 Pteropus vampyrus | reverse complement strand
CACTTTTCTAGACATACAGTCTACTCCAATTAAAAAGTATTTTTAAAGGTGGATATAAAGAAAAACAGTAAATAAATGGTAGTACATGGATATTGGAAAAATCCTGAAGACGGTACATGAAAGGCAAATTTGGGACACACCAACTCAAACTCTGTTTTATAGACGACACGTGTTAAAAAAAAAAAAGCAAAATTTAACTGGGTAAATTTGAAGATCTAACTGACTTTAATTAAGTCATTCAGGAAGCATTTTATCTAGCAACTAGAAGGTCACTCCAGGAAGTTGTACAAAATGTAAGGTTTTTATAGTCGGAAAGAGGGTGGAACTAGGAAGTTAAAAGAGTGGATTATTTCAAGGCAAGGTCATCTCCCCTTAGGGGAAGGCAGAAGGTTTTATCAAGAAGCTTTTACTGGAAGAGAAGTGGAGCGAGGCAGTTATTATTGGGGAAAAAAAAAGAAGAAAGGATTATTTTTAAGCAGAGACACCTTTTCTTTGGGGGAAAAGAAAGAGAAAGGTTTTTATCATGCAGATTGCCTCTTTCCATGGGGTGGGAGCGGGAGATGGAGAGGACCCATGTGACAGATTACCTTACTGGTACTTGGCTAGAAAATTCCAGACTAGCTGATTATTTTTCTGGAAGAGGCTGAAACTGCAATTAGATCAGGTATTAAATCTAGGTTTGGTATCATGGGCTTTCCACATGAGTGATGCCATTTGGGGCCTGTGGTTTAACAGAAGAAACTTAGGTAATGGCCACAAATTAGCTGCTTGTCTTGGAGCAGGAGCTGCCTCCAAACTTCTCTCCCATTCTTCCCTTCCCCCAACTGGAGTCCTCGACTCCAGCAGAATATGAATCCTCACTCTCTCCAGATTGATCTTACCAGCTGCTCTCCCAGCAAGAATGATCTTCCCCTTCAGGCACCCCTGCCAAATCCTCTCTTCCAAGGGAGCTGCCTTCCCCTCAGCTGTTTCTACCATTGCTCTTAGCCCTTCACCGCAAGCTGCCTTGTAACTGAATTGTAAGCCCCTGAAAGACAGATCCTACAGCATCTAACAATTCCATCAATTGGGCAAGTTATTTTTCTGGGTTCCACTTTACACGCCTGTCAAAACCAGTGGAGGGGGACAGTAGAATGGTTATGGTCTGCGCTTTGGAGTCCAATCACCTCAGCCTGTATCCATCCCAGTTCTACCACTTACTGTTTGTGGGGCTTTGGTCACGTTTCATGACCTCTTTGTGCCTGTTTCCTCATCTGTAAAACGGGGATTATGATAAACCTCTCAAAAGTGTTGTTGGTAAAATGAAACAAGATTATCTACGTAAAGTGCTTAAAGTGTCTAGTAACCGCAAGCTATTATTATCCTTTCTGCAAAGTGGACAAAATATAAGCACCTTTTTCATTTCCAAGAGTCACTGAAGGGATAAAGTGGGATAGTAGTGTAGGAAATGTGCCGAAGATTCAAGGGGAAGAAGGGAAGATTCATCTAAGCTTCTTGATGGCGGACGAGGGTGTGTGTGAGGGAGCACGTGGGCCCCACTCGGGACCTACGCAGTCAGGATCTCCAGCTGATCAGGCCCAAAGTTCCCTTTGGCCCTTAAGCTTCTTTGATTTGGGGTTGTCACCCTCCGCCCAGGCGCCCGAATTTTTGAAATGCCCCTGGCCAAGTACGAAGTGTGGCCCCTCCCCTTCTAATATTCCTTTTGAAACGTGGTGCTTGTAACAAGATACACCGTCACTACCCGTGGGCAAAAAACCGACTGGTCATTCTCTCCGGGTTTGTTTCTGAACCGTCTTGGGGCAGGTGCAGCGGGCACATTCCTCCCTCAACCTCCTACCTCTCTGAGGGCCACCTGGCCGGGCCGGCCCCTTGTCTGGCCTCCAGCCTCCATTTCTTTGGGTAAACGCGGGGCGGTGGCGTGTCTCCGCCGCCGGAGCCTGCCCAGGGCTGGGACCCTCCAGCTCTGCGCACGTCGGGCCCGCGACCACCGCGAACTGCGGAGCAAAGTGCCGCTGTCGCCCACCACCTCGGGTCTGGAGGGCGCTCGAGGCCCGCTCGGGGCCCGCGCCGTCGGGCCGCGCCTTCCCTCTCGGTCGTACCTGAAGAACCGCAGCCCTGGCCGCTCTGGCCTCCGGCCTGCAGCTCAGGCTGTTCGGCCGCCCGCACCGCCTTGCTCTTCCCGCAGCCCATGGCGTGCGAGGTTCGGTGAGGACTCGCGGGGTCAGAGGCACCGCGCGGAGGCCGCGCGCCCCCTGCTGGCCGGGGGCGGCGCGGGCGGCGCGGGCGGCGCGGGCGGCGCGGGCGGCGCTACTGGATTTCCACCCTCTTTTCAGCTTGTGGATTTTTTTTTTAACATTAAAACATCAAAAAGTATCATCCACAATCTTATCCTGCAAACTGCTACTGCTGTGTTTACTACTTTTTCCAGTTTTTTTCCCCCAAGTGCAGTTTTACACCCAACTTTTCGAAAGTTCACGTTAAGCCACTTCGTTCTTATGAAAGACCTACCTTAGTACCTGTTTTCACTAACGGAAAGAAATCCAAAGAGGATTTTCACTTTTACCAAAAGAAAAAAGAAAGCGTTCAGCGTGGTGTTCAGCGTTTCTTTTGCAGTCAGCTTTACAGAGGCAGTGTGAGTCCCTAGCACCGAGAGAGGTTCTGCCAAGCTCCGTCCCTGGGAAGTGACATTTAGCACGTCCGGCAGCATGGCTTTGAACTCTGTCTGTGAGCATATGTGCTTTCCCTCGCTGTATTGTATGCATTCCTGCTTATATTATTATGTTAGTGTTATTTTAGGTTTTGCATGTTAGTTGCTATGATTTGGGTATGGGGGTGGGGGTCTGGGAATGCTCATAATCTTTTCCCTATCAATTAATGGTAATTGCTTCTTTGCTTTATGCCATTTCAGCTGACAAAAGGTTTCATAGGAGCGCTCTACTTTCAGATGGGGAGACGAGGAAGCTCCACCGGCATTGCCCGTACTATCACATAGTCTTGTAAGCCGCCTGGATAACTGCCTGGCTTCCACCCTCAAGGCAGGCTTTGTCAATGAATGAGACTTACACTGAATGAGGTATACGTATTTTAAACAGGAGCCTGCTCACCCCATCCTCACCTCAATCCCTATCTCTTACCTTACTCTGGTTTTACATAGCACTGACAGCCTTCTAGCTTGCCTGGGACATTGTAGGAATTGAATATTGAAGGAAAGAAAGGAAGAAGGGAGGAAACATTCTCTTTAATAACTGTCAGCATAATAAATAGTCCTTCCCATAGAGCTACTATATACTGTGCTTACCTAGTCCTCCTTGTCAGACACTTGGTTTGTTTCTGATTTTAAAATATGAATAGGTTACAGTGAACATCTTTGTGTTTAGAGCTTTAGGGCTCTCTTTACCCATTACTAAACGGCTTTTCCAGAATGGTAGTCCCCATCTGTACTCCCAGTAGTAATGAATGAAAGTTCCATACTACCTGAGAGTGATTTTTTAACACCAAGACCGCATTGTGCTGCATCAGGTAGAGTCACTGTTCTCCACCCAGCCAGTGCTTTGTTTTTCTTTCTTTCAATGATTTAACGTATGTGAAGCATCCAACCCAGATCCGGCTTCGTTCTAGGGTTACAGGGTGTCTAACACACATTTCCTGCTCGGGAGGAACTTCCACCCCAGCTGAGATTTAGTGAAGTTGTCTGGTCACCAGATGTGTGGCAGTGGTGCAGGCCCTTTGTCTTTATCTGGGTTTGTGGGCAAGCTTATTTCCTGCTTTTATTGGGAGCAACCCAGAGTCAAAATGCTCTCGGAAAACACCGGGTATTTATTTGCTTAAATACAGAAAACAAATAAAAGCTGAACCAAAGCCTTTTCAAAACAGAAACTGCACAAAGCTAAAGTGAATCTTAATAACAATCATCATCCAGGTGTTTGCAGTCTATTAGAGTATCTAATATAACTAAGCCGGGACCTTTTTAAAAAGGCAAAAGAAAAAGTTCCCTCCGTGAGCCAGGCCTGCATTTGCTTTGTTCAGTTGGAATGATTGTTTCAGAGATTTTTTTTTTTTAATGCTATTCAAATCATGAAAAATTGTCTTCTTCTTTCTCTATTTAAAGCACACATTTAACTAAATGATGGCTTTTCCTTTTTTTTTTTTTTTTTAATGCCTAGGCAAAAACTGAGAGTCACCTGCTTACCTGAGTCATCCAATCATATTATATACCAGCAGTTTGAGGGAGCACTTAAGCTGAACCAGGCATCCTGCCGAGTACTTTACTCACCTCATTTCACATTATGGCACAAGAGCCCTATGTGGTAGGGACCATTATTATTCTTGATGCTCCGTGGGTTAATTGAGTAGATTCACGCAGCCTGATACCCAAATCCCACCACCCCCAGTTATGACTCTAAGCTCTAGTCTCTCCTCCACCCTCAATCTTGTTCCCCTCACATCTTGCCTCTGTGCGACGGCCAAGGAGGTCTGCTACATCTCGGTCTTGTGTGACTCCCCAATACCTGCCTCCATACAGCACACATATTTGGCACCAGCTACAGGCCAACCAGGCACTGTGATGGGAGCTAGGATTCCAGAGGAGAATAAAACGAAATTTCCTGCCATCTCTGAAATCCACAGGGAGTGGGAAGAGAGGAGACAAAGTCCTCGGCACACCTTAGGAGGAGGCCTTTTGTTAATCTGCATGTCTCACTGCTCTCCCCAGAGCCAAGTGCAGTGAAGCCAGGTCACTCGCCTTGAAGAGGCCCTGAGGTTATGGAGATGGCTCAGCTCCCTGCTGCCAGCCTTCTTGGGCTGACTTATCTCTCCCCATCTTTCAGGGCTGAGCTCCCCAGGCCAAACGCTGCCATAATCCTTGCACTCAGGCTGCACTGTAGGTATCTCCTCAGCGCAGCTCCCTCAGGACCCCCACAGGACACCCGCAGGGGGCTTCAAGGTGCAGAGATGGGGCAGGAAAAGAACATGAAGCTGGGTTTGCCCAGCCTCACAGGAGCTTGAGAAAACTCTAACCGTCCATATTAAAAACAAGATGGCTGGGAGGCTGCGAGGGTTGGAGAAATGAAGTTCTCCAAGCTACCCGTTGACACCAACAAACAACGTTTTCACTACAGGATGGCGCACTTGTTAAAGGCAGGTCTGTGTCTAATTCGCCATTGTGTCCCCAACACCTGGCTCAGGGCTTGAAAGAATTAACATGAACAACCTATCACATAACATCAGTCACCACTTATACATCGAGAAGCATAACATCAGTCATCAATTATACATCGAGAAGC
>NW_011888797.1:4130223-4132731 GCF_000151845.1 Pteropus vampyrus | reverse complement strand
CTCGCCTTGAAGAGGCCCTGAGGTTATGGAGATGGCTCAGCTCCCTGCTGCCAGCCTTCTTGGGCTGACTTATCTCTCCCCATCTTTCAGGGCTGGGCTCCCCAGGCCAAACGCTGCCATAATCCTTGCACTCAGGCTGCACTGTAGTTATCTCCTCAGCGCAGCTCCCTCAAGACCCCCACAGGACACCCGCAGGGGGCTTCAAGGTGCAGAGGTGGGGCAGGAAAAGAACATGAAGCTGGGTTTGCCCAGCCTCACAGGAGCTTGAGAAAACTCTAACCGTCCATATCAAAAACAAGATGGCTGGGAGGCTGCGAGGGTTGGAGAAATGAAGTCCTCCAAGCTACCCGTTGGCACCAACAAACAACGTTTTCACTACAGGATGGCGAACTTGTTAAAGGCAGGTCTGTGTCTAATTCACCATTGTGTCCCCAACACCTGGCTCAGGGCCTGAAAGAATTAACATGAACAACCTATCACATAACATCAGTCACCACTTATACATCGAGAAGCATAACATCAGTCATCAATTATACATCGAGAAGCATAACATCAGTCATCAATTATACATTGAAAAACATTCTAGTTAATTGAGTTTGCTCATTTGAATTTGCCCTGAAAGTTAGATTTTAAAGCAATTTCCCTAAATATAATTTCTCTAATATTAGGACTTTTTGCTTGAGTCACACGCAACTCCACGTTCCATTTTAAAGGTAGTCATAACACTGAGTCACCTATTTGTAAGACTATCTGTGATCTAGTCATCCAACACAATGAACTAAATATGCCAGGCACGATAAAGATTGAATGAATACTGGTTTGGTTATGGACGGAAAGGTAGACCCAGCCAGCAGAGAACAGGGCTTCGTTATCAGACAGATCTGAATTCAAATCCTACTTCAGGCATTCATTAGCTGTGTGATTTTTGAGCAAGTTGCTAAACTTCTCTGAGCCTCCACCTACTCTATAAAATGAGAACTATTATAATATGTACATGGCATGATAGCTATGAAGAGTAAATGAAAGTAAATACACGACATGGTAATTGGCATACAATAGACACTTCAGTGAATGTTTTCTGCCTTCCCTTGGGAACTGTGTTCTTTAAGGTCCCCTGAGAAAAACTCCAAATATCCTTACAATAATAATAGCAGATGGGCAATATTATCACCATGTCACAAATGGGGAAACTAAGGATCGAGGATGTTAAATACGTTACTCTGCTAAAAAGGGGCAAAACTAGAATTTATTCCCAGTTTTACCCCATTCCCACAATGCTGACAGATTCTACAACCAGTGCCTCTCAAGCAGCTTTGTCTAGTTTATAATTTTCTTGGGGCTGGCTTTGTCTTCTGATTCAAGAGCTGTTTGCCATTTTAACCTTTATTTTCCCCAGTGACTCAGGGTTGACTGAACACATGGTTAGCACTTATTCGTGCTTTAAGTGTTTTTATTTTTAAAGTAAAACATGCACAACATAAATTTTCTTCCCCCCAAAATACAAGAGAGTTTAGACTAAATCCCAAACCCCAAACCTCCCTGCCTAGAAGTAACCACTGTTAGCTTCTTGTGGAACCTTCCAGAAAGAATCTTTGCATGTATAATGAAGCCACAGCTGTGAGGTGGAAATTGAGTCCTTTTTCTATGTCAGGCAAATGAGGCATTAGAGTCAATGATATTGCAAATTGGTCAACTTCTGAGGGAAAAATATCAGATTAGCCTGAAAGAATACTGAGGATTAAGGATGATGAAAGGCCAACCAATTTGGGAACAGATTGGATTTTTATTCCATTAAAATGCACTTTCGGCTCTGAGCTTCTGGACCCAAGTGCTCCGTGGAAAGATGCTGCTGTCCCTAGATTCTATATAAAAACAGTATTATGTGCTATCTGAAATATTGTCCCAAGGAATCTGTATGTTCAGAGAAATAAAAGGAGAAAGATGGAACCTCATAGTTATCACAATTTAATGATGCTCTCACAAGAGAGACTTAAACCATGAATCAAATATACCAAGGGGTTCTAGAATTCATTTATTCAGCAGATATTTATTGAGCACTTATGATGTTTCAGGCCTCCCTCATGCCAGGAGCTGGGAAAAAGAGTTAAGCAACTACACGATTGTTTCTTCTGCTTCCTTCTGTCTTTCCAGCCATTCCATTTTTATTGTTTCATTTGAGTCTCCCAGATCCCTCTGAGGTTCAGAGAGCTAAAGAGATTCACCCAAGGGCATGTAGCTGATGTTTGACAGTGAGGAACACGGCCTGCGTCTTCTGCCTGCATGCCCAGTGCACTTTCTCCTGGATATGCCTGCAACTCCTAGAACCCAGGATCTAAAATCTATAACGGAGTCTTCAATTGCTGCAAGTGAACTACTGATAAAATGCTGAGATTCTCCACCCGTGTTCATGGCAGCATTATTTGCGATAGCCAAAAGGTGGAAGCAACCCAAGCGTGCATCGAGGGAGGAATGGGTAAATAAAATGTGGTACATACGCACAGTGGATTA
>NW_011888797.1:4126637-4130173 GCF_000151845.1 Pteropus vampyrus | reverse complement strand
TCCCACAATGCTGACAGATTCTACAACCAGTGCCTCTCAAGCAGCTTTGTCTAGTTTATAATTTTCTTGGGGCTGGCTTTGTCTTCTGATTCAAGAGCTGTTTGCCATTTTAACCTTTATTTTCCCCAGTGACTCAGGGTTGACTGAACACATGGTTAGCACTTATTCGTGCTTTAAGTGTTTTTATTTTTAAAGTAAAACATGCACAACATAAATTTTCTTCCCCCCAAAATACAAGAGAGTTTAGACTAAATCCCAAACCCCAAACCTCCCTGCCTAGAAGTAACCACTGTTAGCTTCTTGTGGAACCTTCCAGAAAGAATCTTTGCATGTATAATGAAGCCACAGCTGTGAGGTGGAAATTGAGTCCTTTTTCTATGTCAGGCAAATGAGGCATTAGAGTCAATGATATTGCAAATTGGTCAACTTCTGAGGGAAAAATATCAGATTAGCCTGAAAGAATACTGAGGATTAAGGATGATGAAAGGCCAACCAATTTGGGAACAGATTGGATTTTTATTCCATTAAAATGCACTTTCGGCTCTGAGCTTCTGGACCCAAGTGCTCCGTGGAAAGATGCTGCTGTCCCTAGATTCTATATAAAAACAGTATTATGTGCTATCTGAAATATTGTCCCAAGGAATCTGTATGTTCAGAGAAATAAAAGGAGAAAGATGGAACCTCATAGTTATCACAATTTAATGATGCTCTCACAAGAGAGACTTAAACCATGAATCAAATATACCAAGGGGTTCTAGAATTCATTTATTCAGCAGATATTTATTGAGCACTTATGATGTTTCAGGCCTCCCTCATGCCAGGAGCTGGGAAAAAGAGTTAAGCAACTACACGATTGTTTCTTCTGCTTCCTTCTGTCTTTCCAGCCATTCCATTTTTATTGTTTCATTTGAGTCTCCCAGATCCCTCTGAGGTTCAGAGAGCTAAAGAGATTCACCCAAGGGCATGTAGCTGATGTTTGACAGTGAGGAACACGGCCTGCGTCTTCTGCCTGCATGCCCAGTGCACTTTCTCCTGGATATGCCTGCAACTCCTAGAACCCAGGATCTAAAATCTATAACGGAGTCTTCAATTGCTGCAAGTGAACTACTGATAAAATGCTGAGATTCTCCACCCGTGTTCATGGCAGCATTATTTGCGATAGCCAAAAGGTGGAAGCAACCCAAGCGTGCATCGAGGGAGGAATGGGTAAATAAAATGTGGTACATACGCACAGTGGATTATTATTCAGCCTTAAAAAGGAAGGAAATTCTGACACATGTCACGACATGGATGAAAGTTGAAGACATTCTGCTGAGTGAAATAAGCCAGTCTCTTCGCTTATATGAAGTATCTAAAGAAGATAAATTTGTAGAGACATATAGTAGAATAGTGGTTAGCAGGGGCTTCAGGGAGGGAAAACTAAGGAGTTTCAACAGGCACAGAATTTCAGTTTGTGGATGGACGATGTGATGGTTGCACAGCAATGGGAGTGTACTTAACGCCACCAAATTTGACACTTAGAATGGTTTGCATGGTAAATTTTATGTTGTGTGTATTTTATTGCAACTCTTAAAAATTAAAAAATTAAAAAGAAAAAATGCTGAGATTTCTCCAATACTAACTCAGACAGGACAAAAGAAGAGAGAGAAGGACAGCCTTTGTTGGAATATGCTCATGGTGACATGTGCTGAAACCAAAATGACAGTGGACATCTGGACATATTTGACTGCCCAGCATCCCCTTCTTCCTTCTGGAAACAGAATCCTAATTTTTGGCAGGATAACCCATACCATGCAGTTTAAGGAAACCTAGACCAGGCCAGTCACATATCCATCACTATGGTCCTGTCATTTGAGCAAACAGAAGCTTAGAAAAATTAAGTCATTTTTATTAGAATTTGTCCCTACATCAGTTCAAATGCTAGAGTGGTTTTAAAATACGGATAAAAATTCTTTAACACTAGTTCCTTCAAAAAGGTGGAGCCTAATATCTCTGTCCATGAGTGTGAGCTGAACTCAGTGACTCACTTCTAACAAAGGATGTCGAATAAATGAAGATTGTGTGTCATCCAAGGCTACATCCTAAATAACACGTGGCTTCTCTCTCAGATGACTTGGTCTGCTCTGGTGAATGTCAATTGTCATTTATGAGAACACTAAGCAAACCCCTGGAGAGGTCCATGTGGTGAGAAACGAAGGCTCCCTGCCAACAACCAGTGCAGAACTGAGGCCTCCAGCCAGAAGCCATGTGAGTAGCCATCTCAGAAGCTGTCCTTCAGCCCCAAGTAAGACATTAGATGGACTTTGGACTCAGATGACTGAGGATCCAGCCAACATCAGACCGTGACCTTGAGCCAAAACCAGCCAGGTAAGCTGCTCCTAAATTTCTGAACTGCACAAATAGAGATAATAAAATGTTAGATTTTTTTAAATTTAATTTATTTATTTTTCACTGGAGTAAAATACACATAAAATTTCCCATCTTAATCATCTTTAGCTGTCACAGTTCAGTGACAGTAAGTCCATTCCCATTGTTGTGCAAACACCACCACCATCCATCTGCAGAACTCTTTTCATTTTGCAAAACCTTCAGACTTCAGCAGCACCATCGGCTCCCCTGGGTCTCAAGCCTGCTGGCCCACACTGCTGATTTTAGACATGTCAGCACCTACAACCACATGAGCCAATTTCTTATATATTCCTTAAATCTATACATTTCTATATACACACACACATGCGTGTGCACATGCACACACACACACACACACACACACACCCCCTACTTGGTTTCATTCTTCTGGAGAACCCTAATACAACGTTAGATATGAACATGTATTCAAAACCAATCTAGAAGTGTCCAACTCTTAAAAATGCTCAGTATGCACCCCTCGCGTGTCATACTTATCGATGAGTCCTGTGAGCTAATTCATCCCAGCCCCTTAAGTGACACATTACCATGGATGGCTGAAATGGCAGCGTGATATGTTACTTCATTTGCTCAAGGCCGTAAGGAAAAAACAATCTAAACACAGGTTCTTGATGTATCCCCATGGGCATATTAAATGTTCACATGTCATCAAGTTTCTGAAGAATGCAATTTTGAAACCATTCAATTCCTTCTTAATCATCCTATATTGCTGAGTTAAAAAAATATATATGTACAACAGTGTGTTCATATAAATATGGTATAATATTTGCATAAAAAAGATGGGGGTTATATATATATATATTTACAAAAGAAACAGATAACATTGGTTATCTCCAAGGAGCGAAACAATAAGATGGTGAGAGAATAGGGTGGAGAGCTCATTTTTCACACTCCAACCATATATAACTTTTGAATTTTGAACCATTTGAGTATATTACTTTAAAAAATTCCAAAGGAAAATAATTTTTGTGTCTATTTCCTCCAAATTTTGTTTTGGGCTAAAATTTTTAAGTTAAGATACAGCAAATAAGTCCTTGGGAAAAAATATTAAAGATGTATTTACTGAGGGCTACTGGTGCTGGGGGACACAGCAGTGAACAAAATGATAA
>NW_011888797.1:4120084-4125312 GCF_000151845.1 Pteropus vampyrus | reverse complement strand
AAGAAGAAGAAGAAGAAGAAGAAGAAGAAGAAGAAGAAGAAGAAGAAGAAGAAGAAGAAGAAGAAGAAGAAGAAGAAGAAGAAGAAGAAGAATCTATATATGTACGTCTTTGTAAATGATATCTCTGTAAGGATTTTCAAACAAATTAGTAACAGTAGTTGCCTCTGGTGAAGGATTAGGTAACAGGAGACAGAGGTAGGAATAACTTTTACTGCATATATCCTGTTGTACCTTTTGAACTTTGAACCATATGAATGCAAACCATACTTAAAAAGAAGAAGAAACAACAAAAAAAGTTGTAACCAGGATAAAGTCATGGTGAGAAGAGATAGAAATAAGAGAAAGGAAAGAGAGAAAAGAAGCTGTGGCACAAATTTGATATAATTGTTGATATCTGGGGAGTGGAGGGGAGCTGGACCAAAAAAGAAGAGTATGATCATCTAGGTGTGTAGAGCTGAAATGTGCACATTCAACAGACACACCATCCATTTCCTGTAACATGCCTTCTTACATTTGTGATGTGTTCGGAATAGCAGGTGGGTGTGGCCTGGAGTCAGGGACAGAAAGTGACACCTCAGTATTCAAGACATCATGGGGAACATGGAATTTTGAGAGGACTTTAGGTCGTGGAAGAGATCATGGTAAATAGACTTCATGGACCAGGTGGAAGAAGGATTATTTCTAAGAGGATGTATGTGAAAGGGTTGGAGTCAGGAGTAGAGAGGGAAAATAAGTCAAGGAAAGAACAAAAAGAAAGAAAATAAAAACTATAGAAAACCTAGTCTGGGCCAGGCACTGTACTTGCAGGGGGATCTGTCGGTTTCACCATCGTCTAGACGCCCTTTCTTCTGGTAAGTGTTCTGATTTTTCGTAAGCGTCTCCTTTGTTAGTCTGTATCAAGGTTTCTCAACCACGGCACTGTTGACATTTGGGCCTGGGGAATCTTTTGTTGTGAGGCTGTCCTGTGCACTGCAGGACGTTTAGCAGAATCCCTAGCTTCCACCCATGAGATGTCAGTAGCATCCTTGTCCTCCAGTTATGACAACCAAAAATTACTCTAGATATTGCAAAATGTCCCGTGGCAGGGGGCAAAGTCATCCTCCCGCCCCCTTATTGAGAATGACTCTTGTGAACGGCCAGTAAGGCCACGCGGCAAGGAGCTATGGATGGTCTCTAGGAGTGACACAGCTGGAAAGGATTGGGGGCCTCGACCTGCTGAATTTGCCAAGAGTAAGAATAAGTTTGGAAGCAGATTTTTCCACGGAAGCTCCGGGAAGATAAGAACTCAGCCCGGCTGATAACCTGGATTTCAGTATCAAACTGGGAGGTAATAAATGGGTGTTGCTGTAAGCTGTTAAGTCTGTGGTGATTTGTTATGTAGCAATAGAGATCTCAAGTTCCATGGGATATATCTATATTTTTATAATAATTTTCTCCACTCCTTTTTTGCCCTTAAGCCACTTCAAATAGGTTTCCATAATTTACAACTAAAAATGTCCTAAGTAAAACATTACCTCATACATACGCCTATTGAATTGGACAATTGTATTGATCTGTACGTTTCACTGTATATAAATTTTACCTCAATTAAAAATAAAACAGGAAAAAATTACCTCAGAGGGTTGCAATGAGACATAAATGAGATAATGTACATATGGTTCTGTGTTGTCAGGAATCTTTTGGAGATAAATGATTGTAACTCAAACTAGGTTAAGTTAAAAAAGGAATGTATAGGCTCACAGAAAAATCTAGGGGCAGGTCTGCATATTAGTTCTCTGTTGCTGTATTTCTTTTCTTTTTAAAGCTGAATGATATTCTATTTTATGTATAGAACATATTTTGTTTATCCATTTATCTGTCAGGGGACGTTTGGATTGCTTCCACCTCTTAGCTATTGTGAATAATGTTGCCAATATCTCTTCAAGAACCTGCTTTCTGTTATTTCTGATAATACACCAGAAGTATGATTGCTGATCATAAGGGAGTTCTATTTTCAATTTTTCGAGGAACCTTCATACTGTTTTTCATAGCGGTTGCACGATTTTACATTCCCACCAATAGTGCACAAGGGTTTCACCATATGCTCACCGACATTTATTTTCTGTTTTTCTCAATGTTTTGTTTTATTAAAAAAAAATAAATAACTCACTGGATGCAGTGTGATGGTTTGGAGGGGTTCAGGGTGAACTCCTGTGGGCCTAGGATTGGCCCGCAATGAATTGCTAAAATGAAAAACGTACCTGAACAGCACTGGACTGTGGTCAAGACAGTAAATATTGTGACTAATCCTGTTGCTTTGTAATGGTGGATCCAAGGCAAATTTCAAGGCAGTTTGTACCAACTTATCAGCATTGTTTGTTGGTAACTGTGAGGTCCATGATTCGCATCTGGTTTCAGTGATACCCCTGGGGCGCTCTGCCTTTCGGTGGGTTATATAGACCAGCAGGCTGTAAGAAGCCTGGCCTAGGCTCCATTTTGGACACTCTGATTCCAAGGTGTTCAGTGCACAGGTTGGTGGTTCCTTATCTAAAAGCAAAAGCTTTTCAGCTCTGCAGAAAGAGGACAACTGGTGACCACACTGGCCTCTCAAGACCATTTGTTGTGACGCAGACTTTGGCTGCTTCCCGCGCATGACCTTACTTTAATGCTCTTGCTATATTTTAGCCTTTTCTGCAACATTGTCCTTTTAGGTCCTATTAAGCTTCTTTAGGAATCAAAGCCTGTCTATCTGCCACCATTACTGCCAGGGGGGATGACTAGTTCTACAGTATCCTAGTGCCTAATACAGTGTCAGGCACAAAATATGCTGTTATTGTAAATATTCGTTGAATACTCCAGGCTAGAGCTGGTCAGGAGTGGAGAGTGGGGACAGGAGTCCTACAGTCCAGCTCCTTCTGCTTTCTGCTGAGTCACACAGGCTGCTCATCAGTGCCTGGACCCATAATAGCTGCTCAGTAAACATTTCTCAGATGAATACATAAAACGAAAGGAAAAAAAAAATAAATGTTCCTATTTACTTGGACTTGCCAAGATGCTGCAGAGAAAGGAAAGTCAATAAGTAAGCATCATGAAGCTTCTTTCTCTAGGTCTCCCAGACACACCTTTCAAACGACAGCTTCTCATGGACCCTTTATTTTATTTTATTTTATTTTATATTTTATTTTATTTACTTTAATTTTATTTATTTATTGAAACTATTTTATAAACAAATCCTTATACAAAGAAGAAACACGTATACAGAGCACCCAGTGAGGTGGACCCTTAACCCTTCCTTTCCACACTTGGAAAACAGATCAGAAGAGAGAAAAATGATTCCATCTTGTTCATTGTTTCCACTTATGCGGATAGCTTTTCAAGTGGTGTTTCTATTCCTTTGCTGGTGCTGTTTTTTTTTTTTTTTTTTTTCCAATGTGGAATCAGCCTTTTCAGTCTGGCTTTGACTTTGTTTGCAACTTCTTGATCAGAGCTCTGGAGAAAACGAGAGAGAATAATGGCACCTCAGGTTACACTAGCCCAGGACTTCAGATTCTTCATACCAACAAGCTCTATGAATGCTTTTGCAAAACAACTTTTCTGTTTTCGTTCATCTTTTTATCTTGCTCTATCAACCACTTTAGAACACAATGTCCTATGGGATGTTTTGCGACATGAAGACCTCCATCTTTGCCACCAGGATGCAGATCTGCAGCTGGAGATGGCATTCACAACAGGTAGAATGTCTCCAGTGGCAGCTCTCAGAATGTCAGAAACCAATACACAGGCAAACTTCTCTAGTTCCACTCCTTGGGCGTGTCCTTGCAGGGTATGTCCTTAACAAAGCAGGAGAGATGGATTCTAAGAGCTCTCTATCTTTCTTACTGTATGCATTTCCATCTCCTTTCTGCAAGAACTTCAATGATTTCTCATACTGAGTGTGCAGGATCTCTGGAGCTTAGTAGGGACGATAGGACCTTCTTTCCATATTTGTCATTTAATTTCTTAGGCAAGGAACTAATAATTTCTGATACAATTATCTGCTTCACAAGCTTAGTATTATCCATTCAATCAAATGCCGCCAGTAAAACCAAATGGGAGTATTGGCCACGAGCCACCTTTTCAACATAAGTCTTCATTGTTTTCACAATCATTGTCCTGTCTTTGTGCGTCTCATGCCACAGGCAGTTCATGGCCACTCTGGTGCCATCGTGCATGTGCACCAGCTATACCACTGCTTCATGGATGCCTTCTATCATTTCTGATCTTAGTTTTGGGGTGCATAGGTAAAAAAAAAAGTCCGAGAATACTTTATGCAGCCATGAATGCTTAATCACAGCTTCCTTTCAGGCCATTGGAGTTAAAATCTGTTTCATTTCATCCATGATAAACTCTAGATTTTTCTGGCTGCACCTCTAATACTTTGTCCAGAGTTGGGTGATCTGCTGACTTGTAAAGCTGAAATGTCAACGTAGACCCCCTCTTTGAATATGTTCCTTTGCTCCAAAATGGCTTTGTCATTATATGCATACTCCACAATGGCTAATGCTTCTGCAAGCTGGAGCATCTTCCTCACATGGCCTTTAAGACTTCTTATTATCTCTGCAATCTATGGTTTACACCCACACGTGAGAAATTTCTTAAACATTTCTGGAATATTTAGCTTTACGTAACTCAACAAAATTATCTCTCAGTTCTTCAAAAGCCTATTTTCTCTGTTCTTCATTACCCCACTGAAAGTAACACTGGACCACACAAGTTGAGGCACGGGCAAATGCAATAGTATTGATTTTCCTTTGAATCGACTTCTGCACATCACTCATCTACTTCATTCTTTCTTCTTTGTCACAGTCTCTTATCTTCTTAAAATCTCCCAAATCTGCTTCACCCGGACAATGACGTCACAGTTAGTTCTATCATTATGTCGTCTGTTTTGCTTCAGTTCTTCCTTCTTCTTTTCGAAATCATCCCATTTGGGTTTCTTGGCTGCTGATTCATCCCTTTTACAGTCCGGCTGGAATTTTCTCTTCTTGTCAAGTTTATTTGCCAGCTGGAATTTGTTCTTTGGTATTTTATCCCCTTGCTGCTTATTCTTGAACTGCTTCACACCTTTTTCCTCTGGTTTTGTGGCACTTTTCTCAATGTTCTTAGGTGTGATTTTAGGTCCATCTTCCTTAAAACTTTTCTTGGGAATGTCTTTGAAGAACCAGAAACATTGTTTTCATGAAATCTGCTGGATTTTTTTCTTTCTTGTG
>NW_011888797.1:4112479-4119014 GCF_000151845.1 Pteropus vampyrus | reverse complement strand
GCTGGACAGGCTTCCTAAGAATGTAATGACGAGGGAGCTCTGAGTGATGAGGAGGAGGGAGATTGCCAGGTGAAGGAAGAGAGGTGAAGGCAAGCCAGGCGAAAAAGATAGCTGGCACCAAATTATGATGCTCTGCAGGCAGGCACATTTCACTCAACACTGGAACATTCTCTGTGGCTAAGGCAGAGGTTGCATGTGAGGAAGGAGGCTGGTGATGAGAGAAGAGCCAGGAGAGACACCTCAGGACGGATTGTGAAATGCCTTAAACTTCTTGCCAAAACTTTTGGACTTTGATCTTATCTCCAGGTTTTGGGGAGCAGGGGAGGTCTTAACCCTAGAATTAATTTTTCAAATAGTTTTACGATGATATCTCTGGCAGCTGAGAGGAAGGTGAGGTGGGATTGGCTAAGACTCCTGGCAAGCAGCCCAGTTGGGAGGCTGAGGTGGGCGTCCTGATGAGCATGACAAAGACTCTCTAAGGCAGTAGTAGAAGGAAGAGTGGGATTCCAGCGATAGAGCTTAGGTAGAGTCCATGTGATTTAGTTCTGCCACAGTTTGGGGAAGAACTGATTAACAGAAGAGGTATATGAAGATAAGAGTTTGAAGCAAGCAGCTACTGCCCTCCCCTGGCAAATTATTGATAGAATGAATCATCCATTAAGGGACAGGAAGATTCGCTATATTCTCAGAACAGAAGATGCTTGATGCTGGGAAACCACATCAGGAGGTACTTGTTGCATAAGTGTAGCTTTTCATTTCATTCACTGCTCCACCAGTATTTATTATGTGTCAAGTCCTGTGCTAGATGCCCGGTACAGACTAGGAGTGAAACAGTATATTGTACTGGGGGAGAAGGACAACAAACAAATGTATGTGTCATCAAAATGTATAAACTGTTCAGTGTATGAAGACAATTGATTCTCGGTGCAATGAAAGGAAATGAAGGGATAGGGAGCAGAGAACCTCCCAAGATGGCTGGCCAAGATGAGTTTAGGTTCCGCATGGGATCACATTACCTTTCATCCGAGGAGGCCATTTTCTAGCCAAGCAGATGTCAAAATGATGCAAATTTTGATATAGTGATAAACTTCATTTTGAAAAAAAATCACTTTTTCCCCCAAATATCTTGCAGTTTTAAATACACTCTAACAATACTTCCTTTACTTACCCTCAAGATTTTGTGATTGTAACTTATTTGGTATTTTAAAATTTATAGTATGATTCTTCAAATTTGCTGATTGATTTATGTGATGTCCAGGTGCTAGATTGTTACAAAGGTTCTCACTCAGTCATGCTTTCCTGTATCCAACCTCTTGTGTAGACCCCTCCCACACTGACGTTTGCTGTGGTCATGTGACCTGCTCTGACCAATGGGACATTGGGCGACAGGATACAAGCAGAAAATTAAAAAGTGCTTGAATACTGGGCTTGCCCTTTTATTGGCCCTGGGAGTGCCATGTAAAGAAGCCCGAGCTAGCCTTTTGGAGGAAAAGCAGCAGAGGTGAGAACCTCAGTTGAGATCTCCTAGATCAATCAATTCTCAGCTAATCTACAAACTGACTGTCACCACACGAGTGACCCTAGACAAAATAAGCATGAGCTCATGCTGATGAATTTTCAGCAAATTAAAAGATTGTTGTTTTAAGCCACTGAATTTTAGAGTATTTTTTTAGTAGCAATAGATAACTGATATGGTATAATTTTCAAACAGCTTAATTGTTTTTCATTTTGTAACAAGAAAACTTAAAAGCAGCAAAGATTCATGACTCTGCTAAGCTCTCATCATAGTTTGGGGGTAGATCTGAATTTCCACTTTACATTCTAAACTCTAAAGACTGCTTCATCTCTGCAACTTCCAGTATCTCTTAGAAATATCCGAACCTAAATCCTCTAATTAATCATGGTTCTCCAACTTTCTAGTTTCTTAGCAGGCATCTTAAAGTGATATTAAGATAATGGGCTTTGATTCCATTTTAAATAACTAAGAACCAAGGTTATATATAATTGTATGCATAAATAGAACTAGACTGATCATTTTCAAAATAGCCACATAACTTCATAATCGAATCTCATAACCTTCCGGGAAGTATGTTATTCTATCATTCCAAACAATAAACTACTTCAGAGGCAATGAAAGAACATTTTGTTCAACTCATTAAAAAGAAATCATTGTGACTCTTTTTTATTTCACTGTGCTTATGGAAGAACTGTAGCTTCCTGGTTCTTTGAAATATTAAAATAATAACTAAACCTGAAGTAGTGTAATCTAACACATATGTTTCTGAATCTTTACAGATAGGAAATAATTTGTTCCCCAGGACATAAGAGAAACTCACATTTCTTTAATGTTTTCTGTGCTTTTTTTTTTCTAATTTGAGAATCACTTTCAACTTTTTAATAATAAAGACTTGAAGATGTTAAGTCACTTGCCCAAGGCTACAGATTATAAATCATAGAGATGGAATCAAATAACTTTTCTTTTTGATGCCAAGTTCCATTCTCTTAACTGTTCTAATTAAAATAATAACTATTATGCAAAATACGTGCTTATAAAATTCAAACTATACATAAATATACAGATTAAAAAGCTCCCCCCTCCCTCATTGTAGCAGGTTCTATCGGTTACTTACCTGGCATTTATCCTCCACTTTCTTCTTTCTAACAGAACCCGGATTTTTTGCAGTTTCCCCCGCACTCCTCCTCAATAGCCCTATACTTCTGTTGGGCGCTAGCTGAGCCTGAGAGTGTGGTCCTGATTGGCCTATCTTTAAGTCAATCACAGCGATTTAGACAAGAATATGTGACACATAGAGGAAGTCTGTGGTGCGTGTGTTCTTAAAAAGAGAGAACGCTTGTGAATGGTATGAGAATGTCCCCTCAGATCTCAGCTGCAGGGAGTATAACTGACAGATGCTGCTACAGTGTCTGAGCATCTGAGGCCATGCTTCCCCGGGGCTACTTCTAGCCAGAGATGGAATGTGGCAGGAACACCAAGACAGACTAGTTTCTGGGAGACATGGGACTACTCCGACAGGTGACTATGGCTAGGCGATTTGGCCTTATCTGCTAAGGATATTAAATTTGGATGTTTCTCATGAAAGTACTGGAGTTGTCTGACACAAAGCCTATTCAGGGAGAATGGCAAAGCAAAAAGACGGAAAGAACCTGGGTTCCCAAAGATGTCGAGCTGCTGAGTTAATCAACCCCAGGGGCCCTCTCCCCACAGATTACTTGTTGTTTAAAATAATAAATTTCCTTATTGTGTGAATCGCTGAGTTGGGGTTTTCTTCACGTGCAGCAGAAAGCATCGTCACGGATACAATGACTCTCCAATCTCATTTCCCAGAAGAAACTTCTGATAACATATTACTATAGCTTTTTCAATGCATTTACAAACATGCGTATCGTTTTGCAACTTGATTCATCTTGTAGTCATCAGTGTATTATGTACATCCTTCCTCAGCAGTGCATCTAGATCTACCCAAGTCTTTTCCATGGCCGCGTAGAATTCTGTAGAGGGATGTGCCCTACTCAATGTGCTTCTGTCCATAGTCATTTATGTTGTGCCCTGTTTCTACCTCAAGAGACACAGGAGAGAACCACCGTCAGAGCCTTCCCTAGAGGTCAAATTACTATGCTTTTCTATCCCTATTAGAAACGGGGCCACTTTCAATGCAGGGGGAAGATACACCAGAGGCAGTCTGAGCAAATGAATCAGACTTAGGAGCAAGAGAGGGCAGACATTTGGTAGAAGGAGCAGCCTGAGACTATCCGTTTTGAAGAGAGGAAGAGTATTCCAAATTATTTTAGCCGCTTGTTCCTCCTCTTGCTCTTTCCTCCTCCACTCGGCTCCCTCGCCTCCTTCTCGGCCTTCTGGTGTGCCAAGTTCCCGGGGCTGCGAGGGAGGCGGGGAGTGTGTTGGCTCAGCAGTAAGAATCATCTGGCAGGAAGAGGCTCTGCTGCGCTGGCTAGGCTTCCTGGGCTTGGAGAGACCTACTTGGCTGCCCACTCCGCCTCGACCCCAGCGTAGCTGGCCACCTACTCCCTCTCCCGACAGAGTCCCGGCTCCACCCTCTATCCCTCTAGCCCCGCCCCCAGGCGCTGGCTCCACCCACCGCCATCCCCGTCCCTGCCCACTCGCTCGCTGCCAGGAGCACTGACCTCAGGCCCTGGACGTTTACCTCTTTCCTTACTCTACGTGGGTTGAGTCTGTAAAGAAAAACAAAACAGAAAACCAAAAAGAACAACTAGGAAAGTGTTCGTTCTAAAGTGCTGTTCTTGTTAGAGCCAAACAAGTGTGGTTCACTTGGTGAGACCCTCCACCTTTCCTTCTGAGAGGTAGAGGGGTCCTCAAATGTCTGATGATTTGCGGGCCGCAAAGGTCTGATGCTGAAGGTTTAACTCTGTACCCTGATTCTCCCTTACAGGAACTGTTTCTGGCAAGCAGTGCATTTCCTCGCCATTGTAGGATGCTTCCCACATTCAGCCAGCTGATTTCAGTCGCTGTATGGACCTCAAACTGGCCCAGCTTAGAGATGGATTTTGTCTGGGAGGATAAAAGCAGCCGGCTTGGCTTTTTCTGAGCTGTTGTAGGCCTGCCTGCCTACTACAGCAAACACTAAAACAGCACCCAATCCCACCACACATTAAATATATATATATATTTTTGGCCGTAAATGTTATTTGATGAAAATGGGGAAAAGAGAGGAAAATATTCCAGAGTTTATACAAAAACGGAGATACAAATATATATGTGTATTTATTTATATGCTAGAGTAAAGTACAGTGGAAGAATATATCATTAAAAAGAAGAGCTATCTATAGGGAAAGGGAAGAAACTAGAAAAAAAAACAAATAAAAGCTAGATCTGTTTGAATATACTTGTTTTGTAGATTTGAGGAACCATATATTACATAATTATAAAAATAAAATTAAAAATAAAAAAGCAATAGCTAATACTGAAAACAAAATTTAAAAGAAAAGAAAAAGAAGTTAACTGTGTATCCAACTGTCAACATAATCATGTTGCGAAGAACTAAAACCAAAATAAACAAGACTCTTTGGGCATCATTGGAGGATACTAGAGAACTCATTATTTTGAAAACTAATAAATAAAAGAAAATAAGCATTTATTTTACCTTTTATATACAAAGTATATTTCAGAGTAACCAAATAATTGATGAGGGCACATTTCTTTTTATAGTATTTCAACTATTAAAAGAAAGAATGGTACAATTAGAATACGACCATTTTACAAATTTTAATGAAGTAATGGATCTAGGCAATGATTGTCAAAGGTTGCAGATATCTCAAAAAGAAAGACAACCAGACACCGTGTACCCCCTCATGGAGGTACCTCTGAAGGAGGCTTCCAAAAAAATCTGAATCTAATCAAGTAGATTAGAGTGGACAGTGGGGTGGGGGGTAGAAAAGGGGAAGGGGATTAAGAAGTACAAACTTCCAGTTATAAAATAATCAGAGGGATGTAACATACATCATGGGGAATAATATCATAGTAACTATGTAGGGTTACAGATGGTTACTAGACTTATTGTGGTGATCATTTTGTAAGGTACATAAATGTTGAATCACTGTGTTGAAATTAAATAATACTGTACATTAACTACAATTAAAAAAAATTTAAAAACTGCATCTGAATCTAATCAAATAACTAGATTTGACAGCCAAACTCACAGGAAATACCGAGGAAAGAGGATATGGTAAGTGACGCTGTGAAGTGCCAAGTAGCAA
Source organism: Pteropus vampyrus (assembly GCF_000151845.1). NCBI lineage: Eukaryota > Metazoa > Chordata > Mammalia > Chiroptera > Pteropodidae > Pteropus > Pteropus vampyrus. The sequence continues at coordinate 4,113,263 of NW_011888797.1, read as the reverse complement.
AATTCAGCCTACTCTAAGCTCTATAGGACAAACGACCTAGTTTATTCAAAAAGAAAAATTGTAAGTCAAAAGAAAAAGAGAAACAGAGGGAAAAACCCATAGATTAAAAGGCATTTGAGAGAGATTCATTTACAATGAGTGGACTTTATTTGGATCCTGGGGCAAACAAACTGTAAAAAAAACCCCAATTTTATAAATAAGCACAAAAATTTGAACACAGGCTAGATATATAATGGTATTAAAATTTCACTTTTTGTTGTGTTGTTGCAGTTATATTCTTTGAAGGAGTTCTTATCTTTTAGAAATAAATAAAATATTTTAAAACAAAATGAAAAGATGTCTGTTGTTTTTGTTTTTGTTTTTCAAAATAATCCTGGGCGGCAAGGGAATGGGCAGAGGTGTAGATGAAACAGAAGTAGCTGTGAGTTGATAATTGTTGAAGCTGAGTAAAGGGTACATGTGGTTCTGTATACTATTTTCTGTACATTTGTATTTGCTTAACTATTTTATTGATAAAATATTTTAGGAAATTCTTTGGAGTTTTTATTCGTTTGCTTTTGAAATTACTTAAGTATGAATAACTCATTTAATATGGCTGTGCTTTCTTAGAAGTCAGTTCAAAATTTGGAATTCTTTCCAGGTGAGAAAGTAGTGATACCAACAACGACAATTACTACACATATAGTTCATAGAATGTGACAAACGCTGCTCTAAGTGTTCTGCTCATTTATCTTTTCGTATAACCTATGAGGCTGGTGGTATAATTATTTCCATTTTAAATATG
>NW_011888797.1:4102993-4112429 GCF_000151845.1 Pteropus vampyrus | reverse complement strand
TTCTGTATACTATTTTCTGTACATTTGTATTTGCTTAGCTATTTTATTGATAAAATATTTTAGGAAATTCTTTGGAGTTTTTATTCGTTTGCTTTTGAAATCACTTAAGTATGAATAACTCATTTAATATGGCTGTGCTTTCTTAGAAGTCAGTTCAAAATTTGGAATTCTTTCCAGGTGAGAAAGTAGTGATACTAACAACGACAATTACTACACATATAGTTCGTAGAATGTGACAAACGCTGCTCTAAGTGTTCTGCTCATTTATCTTTTCGTATAACCTATGAGGCTGGTGGTATAATTATTTCCATTTTAAATATGGGATTACAGAGGATGAGGAAACTGAAGCTCAGAGAGGCCGAATAACTTGCTGAAAGCCACACAGTAAATGGAGGAGCCAGAATTTGAACACGGGCAATTTGGCTTCGCAGTCTATGGTCTTAACCACAATGTAAATCTACAAATTATTTTCTAATATAAAGAAATGTTGATAAACACTAGATTGAACAGTTAATGAAGTTGATGTGATGCTTCACACACATGTACTTAACAATTATTAACTTATATTTTGAGATTATTTTTCTTTGTGTTTTAGAGCTATACTTTTTTGCAAGGATCTAGATATTTTCACAGGCCCCAAATCTGGAGCCTCTCATGCCCAGTGTATAAAACAGCCAGAGACCTAGGGAAGAAAATTGATGAATTCTCAGGTGTCACTTAAGCCTGACCTTCTCATCCTTTGCATCTCCAGGTTTTGTCAGCTTCAGGTATCCCTCCTCACGGTTTCTGTCAGCCTCCTTTAGTAAATGCACAACTCATTTGAGTGCACCGCAGTCCATTTTGATTCTTCATTCTATTTTGACCAGCTACTATTGGTTTGCCCCTAGAGAATGTGTTTTGACTTTCCCAGTGGCCCCTAGCTCAAAGATTCACTCTCTTTGGTCACAATTCACAGGATCTGACCCAGAGAAATGTCATGAGATGAGCAGGGCACATCTCACCTCAAACTTTTTTCCCAATCGATATTTTATCATATGCCTGAGGACTTTGAAAGGTTCTATCCAATGCTATTCCTGGATCTAGTGTCTGTGTAGTGACCACCTGGGTGTGACAATAGCTTAACTAGTGGGCAAAAGAAAAATAAAAAGACCTGCGCACGGTCAGCCCATGAATTCTTCCAATATTGGAGTCAAGTGTGTTATAGGACGCTGCTCATGCTTCTCAGTCATCTTGTTGTGTGTCTAATATTCCACTTGAGGCTGTTCTTGGCGTTAATATTAATATCACTTAATCTGCCCTACACATTTTGAGCTGGGAGGAAGGGACAGAGTATAATTTGCGCTAGGTCCTCACCAGCTAGAGAGATCTACTAGCATGAACCCTCTGCAAAGATAACTCTGAACACAGGGTAGGCGTGCCTTAATGAGAGTTCTGTAATGTACAAGAAATGAAAAGATAAATATAAATTCAAAAGGGCAGAACTTTGAACTTCTAAATCAGTTTTTCCTCCAAAATATATGCTTACAAATTATCACCAGCAAGCCTGAAGGATTTTGGTTTTGTGGTCTCACGAGCAAGCATAAAACCAACTCCAAAGGCTAAGGCCTGCTAATGTTGGTTCCATCTCTCCTTAATGAGTAGATAAAGTGCCACTTGTTGGATTGCCTCTATTGGTCCCTGCACTGCTGCTATATCCTTGGAGGTTTCTAGAATTCAGGAGTTGGCCTGTTTGATGCTATGTAGTCTAGGAAATTGGCCCAAGGCAAATAAGACCCAGAGCCAGAAACATAGCCCAATAATCACTGAGAAAGTAAACAAGAGAAGGACGGAGCCATACTGTATTTAAGCTTGTGAAGATTGACGTTGCTATTTGCATCATTCCAATTAAAAGAGAGTTGGTACACAAATAGGGTTTCCTACAGTTATAGTGATGTGAAATAGTCCAGAGTGTGTTAGGCAAGGGTTTTCTGAGTATGGTGGTGGTGTGGAGTGGTGGGGGATGAGTTAAAATGGAGAACAAGTTACAACAGGTGTACGAAGGGTGAGCCACCATGTTACACAACTACTGGGGATGCCATTCATTACAGTCTAAGTGAACGGCGCTCCCTGGCATTGTGCAGTGTACCACCTGTGCCCTGGGGGAGTGCGGAGAGTTCTAAGAGAGTGAGGAAGCTATCACCCTGCTAGCCCAGCTGAGTAACGTCCTGGCAGACAGGGGAGCACTCCTTTCCCACTTTGTCTACCCAATGAGTGACGGCTCCTTTAATTTTCAGAATCTGTTTCATTGTCCCCGTCCTCCCTGAAACTTCCCCCAACACCACACCACACCTTGGAAAGAATGAACGGCATCACCTCCTATACTCCACCGCTCTGCTAAACAGTTTGTTCACTGCATGTACCACAATGAACCTGTAAGAATTACATACTATCTCCCTTGCTAGATCATGTTTTGAGGGCAGGAAATAGTGACCGTTTCATTCCTATTTGCAATCCTAGTGCCTGGCACATACAAGGCACTCAGTAAATGTTGAACTGCACCACATGCAAAAGATGGTTTCGTCATCTCTTATATTCAAATCTAGAGACAAGACAAGCTTATCCTAAAGTCTGGCCCACAGAACAGTAGTCCTAGAGAAGTGCTTTTCCAAAAAGGGGAAACACTGTAAGCGAATAATCCCCGTTATGAGAATCACAGTGCACGTTACATAATACAGGCTCTAAGAAGTCCCTCAATTTAAAAAAAAAAAAAAAATTTTAATTGGTTTTGAACTCAGAATTTCCAAACTCATTTGAGCATGGGATTCCCCTCCCCCCGCCCCTCTTTTTGTAACATAACATTTCTACAGACACTTAAGAAACCCTTGTACCAGAGCATCTCAATATGTGTAAACTAAGCTCTAGTCACAATCCTCAAATCCAGATTTGAAGGCTGTCTTTTTAGTTTGCCCATGGGGGACCAGCGGGGGGTGGGGGGGGAGACATTTTGTTCATATATTCATTTACATATTTATTTAACTAACTTTTATGGAATATTTATTATGATTCAGATGGTAGGATAACAAAAGATGCCCTAACCGTCCAAGAATTCATGGTCAAGATAAGAAGACAGCAAGCCAAACAGTATGATACGACTTAATGGCTGTATGATAGAATTATCATGCCACCACTTCACACCACTCCAGGCCGGTATTCACATTAAAGTCTAGATTAGCAGGGAGGGGCCAGGGAGAATTCACTTGGCCAGAGTCTCTCAAGTTATTTGTCACATCAATTGGTCTCTATGCTATTGTGATTTATAATAAGAAATATAAATTTGGTCTTCCTAAAAATCTTAGAATTTCCTAATAAGAGGATAAGGGTTTCTTGATAACTGTAAAAAACCCCTTTTGGCCACACCTGAGTTTATGTCAATGAGATGACTTTGGAAAGTACCTAAATTAAGCCCCTGGTAGCCAGGGAAACCAACCAGGTGGGAACTCTCAGTCCTGTCCCCCACAGCCTCCAAAGAAGCGAGATAGGCTTCGAGTTCAATCACCAATGGCCAGTGACGTAATTCCTCATGCCTGTAAACTGAAGCTTCCCTAAAAACCTGAGAAAAAGGGGTTTAGAGAGCTTCCACGTGGGCAAACACCTGGAGATTTGAGAAGAGAGGTGCACTTGGAGAGGGCATGGACTCTCTGCACCCCTTCCCACATACCTGGCCCTACGTGTCTCTTCCATCCGGCTGTTCATCTGTTTCTTTTTTAATAGCCTATGTAATAAACTGGTAAATGTAAGTGAATGTCTTCTGTGAGCCACTTTAGCAAATTAATCAAACCCAAGGAGGGAGTAGTGCAAACCTCTGATTTATAGCCCCTTGTCGGAAGCACAGGTGACAATCTGGACTTGGATTGTCTTAAGGCAGCGGGGCAGTGTTGTAGGCTTGAACCCCTAACCTGTGGGATCTGACACTATTGCCAGGTTTATAGTATTAGAATTGAGTTGAATTATAGGACACCCAGTGGTGTTGGAGAATTGTTTCTTGGTGTTAGAAAAAAGACACACAACAGAGATTTTCTTTTTCAATCCATTGTGAATTGATACTTTTGCAAAATACATTAAAAATGTGTTACAAAGTTAGTGTGATACTGGCACAGAGAAAAGACATATATATAGGTCAATAGAACAGAATTGAGAGTCCAGAAATAAACCCTCATATTTATGGTTAATTGATTTTCAACAAGGGTGCCAAAACAATTCCATAGGAAAATACTACTCTTTTCAACAAATGGTGCTGGAAAAACTGGATATTCTTATATAAAAGAATGAAGCCGGACCCCTTCTTTATACAATGCACAAAAATTGACTCAAAACTGATCACAAGAGAAAAAACATGGCATAGATGATAGAGGCTCTATTCATCCCTCTGGCAACCCAATCAAAGTTGTGACAGAAACAAGGAGCAGCAGCAAGGAAAAATCATCTAGGATCTAGAGGAACAAGGCATACAAGAAATCCAAGAAATCGCCCTGCAATAGCAGAAGGTAGGACAGGGCGAGGACGCGGGGCTGCCCCTCCTGAGCGGCTGAGTGAGATGGAGGCTGCGCCAGCGGCAGACGCCTCTTAAAGGGTTCGTGTCTGTGAGCGGATTTTCGCGGTGACGGACCTGCTCGCTCTGAGCACTGAGGCTGATTCAGCTGTGCACAGGGGGCACCAGGGACTTACAGGAAGTAATTGTCAGAGTGAGGGTCAAGGCGAGACACTCTGGGTATATAAGTGCCTGCGGTATCCATTATTCCCTGTTGAGCCTTCCTCCATACCAGTGCACCAGACACAGCGCCGCCATAGCTATGAAGTCATCAAACTGGTTAACAGAGGTCGCTCCGCCCATAGGATTCCCTGAAACCCCGCCTCCCCCCAACTCGTGACCCCACCCAAGCCACATTCAGGAGTGTCCTCCAGGAGTCAGGTGCCCCTTGCTAAGCAGCACCTAGACTCACACTGGAGGCAGCTGGCCTCGGTCTGGTGTGGCCTTTTGAGGTAACTATAAGCACAGCATCTGTGGATTGCTTGCTGAATCTTAACAGGTGGCCCAGGACGGGTAGAGGCTTGGGCTGTTTGGCCTGCAGCTGAACCCCTCTCAGAACTATGCCACTGGACACCTACTTCACATATTAAGACTGGGAGACTTAGGAGCTTAGTACATAGAAACAGACATGGAAAGGCAGCCAAAATGGAAAGAAAAAGAAGCAGAAACCATATGAGAGAAGAGAACAGAGATCCAGATATAATGGAGTCAAGTAATCTAATAGATGCACAGTTCAAAACACTGGTTATAATGATGATCAATGAACTTTTGGGAAGTGAGATAAATTCTGTGAGAACTTCAACAAAGAGATAAACATAAAAATGGAAATGGAAATTATAAAAGGGAACCAGTCTGAAATGAAGAACACATTATCTGAGAAGTATATTAAATGGAATAAACAAAGAAATAAACAGAGTGAATAAATAAAAAGGATTGAATGCCCTATCTAGAGAATAGAAAAGCCAAGGACACTCAATAAGAATGGCAAGAAAAAAAATGCTAAGATTATAAAAATAATTTAAGGAGGATATAGGACACTAATAAGGCTCCAAATATTCATCTGATTGGCATAAGTGAAGAAAATCAAGATGTTGAACAGCTCCTTGAAGAAATAATGATGGAAAACTTCCCTAACCTGGTGAAGGAAATGGACATAAAACCCCAGGAAGCTCAGAGAATTAAAAAAATCAGGGATCCAAAGAGACCCACACCAAGACTCATCATAATTAAAATGCCAAAGGTTAAATACGAAGAAAGGATATTAAAAGCAGCAAGAGAAAAACAAATAATTACATAAAGAGAAAACCTGTAAGACTGGCAGCCGATTTCTCAAAAGAAACTATGCAGGACAGAAGGGCTTGGCAAAAAATATTCGACAGGATGAAGACCTGAGATCTACAACCAAGGATACTTTATCCAGTAAAGCTATCATTTAGAGTCCAAAGACAGGTAAAGAGCTTCCCAGACAAAAATAAGCTAAAGGAATTTATCACCATCAAGCCCATATTACAGGAAATGCTGGAGGGACTTCTTTAAGAAGAAAAAACATGTATCAAAAACAGGAATAAAGAATGGTAACAACTGCATTCCTATCAATAAGTACCTTAAATGGAAAAGAATTAAGTGCTCTAACCAAAAGATAGAGTGGTTGAAAGGATAAGAAAACAAGACCCTTACATAAGAAAAGGAAGGAGATGGAAAAACATATTGTTTCGATGGAACTAGAAGGTATTTAAGTCAGATAAACACTAATGATTTCACTTATATGAGGAATCTAAAGAATAAAAAGAACAAACTAATCAAAACCAGACTCACAAATATAGTGGACAATTTGGTGTCAGACAGACGGAAGGGGGTTTTGGGGGGCTGGGAGAATCGGGTGAAGGGCTAAAGAAGTACAAATTAGTAGCTGATGGATGGACATGGGGATGGAAAGAGAGCATGGCATAGGGAACGCAGTTAGCATTAATACGTTGGCTAAGTGGAGAGTTAAGGGAGGGAGGGTGCAATTGGGGGGATCGTTTTATGAACTATATAGATGTCTAACCAATGTACTGTATACTTGAAACTAAATAAAAAAGTAATTAAAAAAAAAACTGATCACAGACCTAAATGTTAAAACTTTCTTAGAAGAAAATATAAGAGTGAATTTTTGGAACCCTGAGTTAGGTAAAACCTTCTTAGACACAACACCAGAAACACTAGAGACAAAAAAAAAAAAAAAGAAGACACGGAATTGTATTTTATTAAAATGAAAAAAAGTTTTGTGCCTCAAAGGACACCATCAGGAATATAAAAAGACAACCAAAGAATGGGAGAAGATATTTGTAAATCATATATCTGACAAGGGACTTACACCCAGAATATATAAAGAACTCTTACAACTCAATGATTAAAAAAAAGATAGAAAACCCAATTTAAAAATGGGCAAAGGGTCTAAACAGACATTTCTCCAAAGAGAATATACAGGTGACCAAATATGTGAACAGTGTTCAGGAAAACCAATAGGAGACCGTGTATTAGCCTGGGGCTAGCAAATGCGGGAAACCACGAGCACCCCTTGGTCTGAAGGGGCAAGGGGAGGGAGTAGTCTCAGAATCTGTGAGGAGCAGCTGCATGGAGAGGCTTGCCCAGACAGGACTGTGGCCTTTGGTGGAGGGAGGCAGCAAATCCAGATTCCAGCAGGAAAGGAACCAGGGTACACGTACCCCAACCCTACTCTCTTCCTGCCTTCATCTCTTTCAGTACCTCCCCCACCGGCCACACTCAAGAGTAGAGCTTGGTTTCTACAGATGGAAGAAAGTGGTGGAAATGGGGGCGGGCGGGGGCGGGGGTGGGCAGAGGCAAACGAGCCCTTTATGGAGTAGGAGGCAGAGGTAAGATTTAGGCCGTGAGCTATGGATAAGGAAAATCAAAATGAAAGAAAAATTATGGTGAGTAGCAGGACAGGAGCAGGGAAAGTGGGGGGAATCAAGTTGTACTGATGATTTAGATATGATCAAGTTGATCACTGAGCACCAGGAAGTTCTCCGGTGGGCAGATCCAAGGGCCTGTTTGGCTTGGAGCAGCAATGGCTGGAAACTTTAGTGCTGGCTCCCAACTTCTTTATGTTTGAAGCATTGCCCTAAGCTAGAGGTCAGCAAACTTTTTCTTAAAGAGACAGACAGTAAATATTTGAAGTTTTGCATCATGGCGACTCAACTGCCATTGTAAGTGGGAAAGCAGCCATAGACGATAAATAAATGAATCGTGTGGTTGTGTTCCAGTCCAACTTTATTTATAAAAACAGGCAGTGGGCCTGCAGGTCATAGATGGTCAACCTCTGTCCTAGACCCTCAAGAATTTTTTCATTATTTTGCCTTTAGATAGATTTTTTGATGTATCTATGCTAAAGAAGTTTTTCATTATTTTGCCTTCAGATAGATTTTTTGATGTATCTATTTGAATGGGCCTTTCTCCAGTTCTGGCTTCTGACAGATAAACAATCTGGATCTCTTTCAGAGTACCAGGAATGAATGAGTCAGGAGATTCTGCTTTGATTCTCATAGATGGCTAAGAAAGGGTGCATGTATAGCTGACAAACCACTAATAAGGCACACGGGGCAGGAATTTTCAGCTCCCTCTTGATTTCAAATATTTTTCTGAAAATATATTAGGTTAAAGGAAAGTTTCTTTTTCATGTCAGGATCATACCCTAGTCTGGTGAAATGAAGATTAAGCTTTGAAATCCTACGGACCTGAGTTCAAAACCTATCACTCACCAGCTGTTCGGCCTTGTCGAACCAGTTTTCTCACCTATAACAACATGGAGTTAAAACTCACCTCATAGTTGGCAATAGCTGTTATTATTACAAAGAATAACAAAATATATTCATACTTCCAACCTTTTTCTCTCTTGCTCTTTTCTACTGCCTCCCTAAAAACTATTGGTTCTTAAAGTTTGTTCCCAATCTATGGGCTTTTCATCTGGGTTCTCTAAATGCTCCTCAGGCAAATCTAAAATAGATTCCAATTTATTAATTGATCGGGACTCTTTGATTGTAAGCTATAGAATCTGAATTCGAACTAATGTAAGGGGTAAAAGAGAAAGGTGGGGTGATTTGTTGGATACTGGTATAGTTCTCAGAATTTGACACGTAACAATGTAGCCTCAAGAAAGCGGAAGTAGGAAAGGACAAATACGGCCACCTGACTCCTGCCCTGTTGGTGGCAGCAGTTGTCAGAGGACAGGACCATGAACAGGACACCTAGGGTCAATTCAGTGTAAGGTATAAAGCAAAGATTCCACCTAGTAGTTTTCCAAGTGATCGGGCTAGACCTGTAAAAGTTCAATTCTAATGCCATGAAAAAAATGTTTTCCAGCTGAAAATTTTTAAAACGGAAGTCCAGTTCACAGCGTCTCCCTCTTTGGACTCCTCTTACTGTGTCTCTCTCTGTGGACTTCCCCCTTCCTTGGCTCTCTCTTGCATACTAGCCTGCCTCCCGAATCATAAGCTTTGTAACGATTTCTTTTCTGCATTGCATATCACCTGGGCAGGTGGAGAGATGGGTATGTATATTAACTCTGATGAAAAGAGGTGACGAGCAGTAGCACAATGAACAAAATTCACTTCCCCTTTGTGGTTATTATGTCTGGGACGGTACTAAACACAGGACTTAACTTCAAGGGACAAAACCCTAATACTAGCTTAGACAAAATGGAAAACCGGAGATTAGAACTCTGTAGAAACACTCCTGTTTCTCCTCCTTACTTCTCTTTGCGTGTTAGCTTCCTCCTTAGTGCTGGCCATACAAGCAACCACCACCAGGCAGGCTCCTCCCAGCTATGACATCAGACAGAGACCAAAGTTTGCTCTCCTTGGTGTCCAG
>NW_011888797.1:4102474-4102943 GCF_000151845.1 Pteropus vampyrus | reverse complement strand
GAAATAAGTACAGGGAGTGGAGTGAACAAAGGAAGGAGATGAAGTCAGAAGGGGAGCGAAGAGGGGACAGATCATAGATCCCATGGGGCATTGTCCAATGAAGAGGTTACTACGATTCATATCTGAAAAGAAAGAAATGAAAAGTGCTGAATATACTTCTCGATAAGCAAAGGACAGCTGTACTGTAAGGCAGAGATCTCTGAACAAAGGAATCTGTGGTCTTACATAGTGTTTTGGGAAGCATGGGGTTCAGAGATTAGCACTTTTAGAAACTGGATGGTTTAGAGATGAATTGTTTAGAGAAGTTTAACTAAGAACACAGGATTACTGGAGTGTGGCTATTCTTGATTGGCTAACTTTCCAAAGCAAGAGGCTGTCACTAATTGGGAGGTTGTCATTGATTGAGTAAAACAGATTCTGGGGTTATCTGTACTATGGCCAGAGAACAATTAGTCATTTCCTTTGTTCA
>NW_011888797.1:4102105-4102424 GCF_000151845.1 Pteropus vampyrus | reverse complement strand
TTACAATTCTGGGTAAGAATTCTTACTTCCGGATGGGTTGGAGGTTGAACCAGCATCAGCAGCCAAATCTCAGCTTGGTCTTCAGAGGTCAGGCAGGTCACAGAAATGTGAGAAATAGCCTGGTAGGAGCCAAGGGTTGCTGGCCATCATATAACTTAAATTCCTCCTTCCCTACCCCAAATCTTGTATAGGTAAAATAAAAATGTGTGTGCCACATTGGCTGCGTGGGAGTTTGTAACCTTCGAGCTAGAAGATCTCAAGAATTTCTTAGCAATTCAACAAATGAAACTGTGATTTTTTTAATTTTTATTTTTTATTG
>NW_011888797.1:4101531-4102055 GCF_000151845.1 Pteropus vampyrus | reverse complement strand
CTTGGAAGGATGTAGGCCAAGGTGAAAGCGGGAAGACAAATTAGGAGGTAAGAGGAGATGTGGCTTGAACCACGGCGAAAGTAGTGGGGGCAATGAGAAGTGTTCTCATTTGGGATATATTTATAGTCAACAAATAAGATAATCCAATTAAGCTAAGTATGGGAGTGAACATAGTATTTACTTTCATGTAGGATATGACTGGACAACATTATAGAGAATAATTGGGTGGGGATACTTTAGAGGGAGGAGGCAGAGAAAGCCTCTTTGAAGAGGTAAGACCTCAAAGATGTCAGTTAAGACCTTAAGGCAAGAACCTGGTGTGTGTGTGTGTGTGTGTGTGTGTGTGTGTGTGTGCGCGCGTGTGTGCGTGCTTGCACGTGTGTGCAGCAGAGGCAACACCAGTATGTCTAGAAGTGGTGAGGTGAGGGTAGGGGGAGGGGCAACCTGAAACCAGATCTTCCCAGGCCTTCAGTGCATAGAATGGATTGAGAAGAGAGGGGCAAGAGGCAAATCAGGAAGTTGGA
>NW_011888797.1:4100334-4101481 GCF_000151845.1 Pteropus vampyrus | reverse complement strand
GTGGGAGTTTGTAACCTTCGAGCTAGAAGATCTCAAGAATTTCTTAGCAATTCAACAAATGAAACTGTGATTTTTTTAATTTTTATTTTTTATTGTAAGCAAACAAAAGTGGGAGGAGACTTTCCAGACAGGAAAACCCTATTTCAGAGGGATAATTAAGGCAGGGGATATGCCAAGTTGGGAGGGCCTCTTGGCCAGGCATCCTTCACTTTTACCTTTCATAAAACACTGACTTCTAGAGTGAGGTCATACATCACTCTAGGCTCAGAAAATTCAGTCACGTAAATTCATTCTGTGATTATAATTTCGTGTCCTTTGATTGGATTGGGTTGTCATCGGGCTCAATCGGTGTCAAGTCAGAGGCATGATGGTGGAGGGTCTCTGACCCTGAGGGGCAGTGGAAGGGCCCTGGAGACAGGTCATAGTGACCTCTACAGAGCTGACAGAAATCTTTGTCTAGGCACTTATTGGAAGGGGGTGAGTCTGGATCACTCTTTCAATAATTTATTCATTTGGTAAACTTTCATTCAGCTTTGAGCCAGGCACTGTTCTAGGGTGCAGTGACCAACAGGATAGACACGGGCCAGCTTTTACAGAATCTACATTCCAGAGGAGGTTGTGCTTTAGTGAACAAGATGGATGTAACTCTACGGCTTGGACTTAGAGGATCAGGAAAGGCTTCTGGGAGGGGGTGATGTCTAAGCTAAATTCTGAAGGATGCGTCAGCCCGGCAAATGGAAAGGGGTGAGCCAGCGGTCAGTGGTCCAAATCTCTCAGGTGGAATTATCTGTTATGCAAACCAAGAAGGTGCTCAGCGACCGGCAAAGCAGTTATGTCAGAAAATAAGGGGAAATTTTTTTTGGAAAGAATTTGAAATCGGAAGACATATCAAAGTGCCCATTTCGGAGAAAGCAGAACTCTGTGAGACTTCCATCCACGCATTTTGTAGTGAAGCATCCTTTTCATTTTGAATTGCATATGGGAGACACAGCATCATAATCTTTTCTGCTTAGAGCCACTAAAAGTCCTCAGGAGCTATCCTGGTCCCAGGGTGAGACAGAGGCCAGTGGCCTCCCATTTCCTCCCCTCTGCATACCTCCCTCAGCAGTCCCTTCCCCTCCAGGGCTCAGCCTACCTCATCACACCC
>NW_011888797.1:4092976-4094774 GCF_000151845.1 Pteropus vampyrus | reverse complement strand
AGGGGGAGGGGCAACCTGAAACCAGATCTTCCCAGGCCTTCAGTGCATAGAATGGATTGAGAAGAGAGGGGCAAGAGGCAAATCAGGAAGTTGGAGACAATACTATAATAGATACTGTCATCGTGGGAATTCTATGAGGCCTCATTAAAGTAAAAACATAAAATCCAACTGAGAAGTCTTCATTGTGCCAGAGATTGTTTTATTGTTTGGTGAATTATGACTCATAAATGGTGGTATAAAATAAGGGGCAGCTGTGGTGTATGGACTGGGAGTAAAGACAGTCACCTGTCCTCTAACTTTAACATAAGGTCTGGATTAGATACAATGTCTTTCCAAAGACTAACTTGTGATCCACATCTCTCTCTTTCACCATGTGATCACGAAAGATGGTTTACATTTATTGGGGGCTTTCTGAATGCAGGTGTAAAAGGACAGGTTGTCCCGCGATTCAAGTGAACAGAGGTTGTGCACTAGGTGTCCTGTCTCCTAGAATTAATTCCCAAGAGTGAGGTAGAGTGCTTTGTTCACCTTTGTGACGCTGGGGCTCCTAGCATACAGTCTGGTAAACAGTAGCAGCTGAATAACCTTTTTGTTGAATATGAATTCAGCATAGAGATTACATCAATGGTACTGAAATAATATATTAACTCAGAGAAAACAGTCATCTTTGCATCTTTTGGTTGATCATCCTGTATGTGGATTAGTCATACTTCTCCCAATTCTACTACTTCCTTATTTATATTTCCTGCCTTTGAGCACATCTTTTTACTCCTAAAAGTCCACTTTTTGGGTAGAGAAAAGGAGTGAAACACAGGCCAATTTTACTTTTTATTTTATTTTTTACTATTTATTATTATTTATGCCTACAGCACCTGGTCTTCCTAGGTGCTGTAGGCATAAATAATCCCATCCAAGCACTAACCAGGCCCGACCCTGCTTAGCTCCCAAGATCAGACATCGGGCTCAGGGTGGCATGGCCATAAGAGCATGGATTGTGGCTCCCCTGGAGCATGAATCCAGGACCTTCTGCGTGTAAAGTGGACGTGCTAACCGCTACAGTATGGAACCCCACTCAGTTTTACTCCTTTTTAGCAAAGAAGTTTTTAAAAGTTTGATGGAGATTAAAGTTCATGCCATATAAAGATCTTAAGATAATGAGTCGTCTTTTTTTTTAGGGCTTTCTCAGTGTATTTATGTTAATTCCAAACAAGCCTAAGAAGTAGCTAGTACTATCCCATTATGAAGGTGATGAAACTGTCAGAGGTAGAGCGCTATAGCCAGGGTCAGAGGCCCATAAGAAGAGCTGGAATTCAAATCAGGTTGTCTTCTCTGTACTACTCTTGGGACAATTTGGAGACTTTTCATTTGTCTTTGCTTCCTTGTTTGCTCCAGAAATGTTAAAATATGCGGAGAAACAGTAGGAGCTCTATAAATAAAACATGTCTATGTATTTTTAAACGATTAAAGCTGGAAAATTTAATGTGGCACCAGGCCACTTGTTTAGTGGAATTAAATGGAAGGCGGTTCCAGGCTCCCTTTGCAGAAATCCTGCCGCCCTTTGCAGTGAGTGGCTTTTGGCTCACCGCCCATCAGTGATGGTCGCGGCCCAGGGAAGTCCCACCCAGACTTCTGTCGGGGAAAGGGAGCGAGGGAGTTTGGCTGCACTGAGGCAAGAACGGGCCATGGATTCTTGCAGCCTAAATGTCATCTGGCTGGGAAAAGCCACATGTCAGCTGCAAATACTATGGGCGATGGGGGGGGTGGGGTGGGGGGGGCAAGAAACATAACATTTTAAGTC
>NW_011888797.1:4089162-4092926 GCF_000151845.1 Pteropus vampyrus | reverse complement strand
GATGGGTGTTAATGATCACACTGCATATAAATTACTCCCATAACTGGGCAAACCAGAGAACCTTTAAAGATGGCATGATTCCACTGTAATAAAAATATTAATAAGTGTTACACTTCCTCAATATTCGCAGTTATTCTTAATTCTGATTTCTTTTTCACTTGTCCCCTTCTCAATAATTATAACGACAACAATAATGGCTAACACTTTGGGCCATTTTTCAATGTGCCAGGCACCCTTTTAAGCTCTTTATACTAACTTGTGCATCCCAACAACTCTATGAGTTAGGTTGTTATCTCTAAAATGGAGAAGGAAAGGCATCACTTTGCAGATAAAGAGATTGGGGCATGCAGAGATTATGTAGCCTGTGGTCCCAAGGTCACTCAGCTGGTAGTTGACGGCACTAGGATTTCATTCTAAGCAATCGGGCTCTAGAGCCCATCCCATCCTCCTCCATTCAAGTCATCCAGCCAGCCCCGCAAGAGTAAACCCTATTTCTTCACTATTCCTTCTCGACACCAAATTGTTCTACCTCTAAAATGTATTGTCGATCTATCTACTACTCTTTATCTCTCTATCTTTAGCACTGCCACTATAGAAAATAAACAACATGAGATCTCATTAAGAAATGTTTCACTAGAGCAGAGACTTAATCTTGTTCCCTACTTTCTCCCCAGGGCTGGATGACACAGTACAGATATTCAATAAAAATGGACTGAAATGAATGATTTCCTAACTGAAATCAATAAGCATATATTGAGCACCTATTGTTTTTCAGAGAAATCTGCTGACTTTCAACATATTTACTTGCAGGTTTTTTCTGTTAGTATTCACATAAATACAGACTTACAAAGTTGGGGTTGCATTATATATCTTTTCGTAGTTCGCTGTATTGTCAACATTGTATTCCGAACTTCTTCCCATATTCTTAAAAATTCTTTAAAACTTTTAAACAGCAGCATAATATTCTAATTTGTGACATACTTCATTTAACCATTTCCAAATTGTTAGACAATTAGGTTGCATTAGTTGTCTATTGCTGTGTAACTAATTACCCCAAAACAAGATACATTTATTATCTTACCGTTTCTGTGGGCCAAGAATTTGGGAGTGAGTGGCTTTGGCTCAGGACTTCTCAAGGAGACACAACCAAGATATCAGGTGGGCTGTGGTCATCTCGAGGTTCAACTGAGGGGAAAGACCCACTTCGAAACTTACTTGGCTGTTGGCAGAATTTGGTTCCTTGCTGGCTGTTGCCTGGAGACATCAGTTCTTTTCATTCTCTCTCCTTTCCTCCCCTCTAGATATTTATACATGTATCTACAGACATATCTATATCTATTTATATATCTCTATATCTCTATATCTATCATCTATCTATCTATCTATCTATCTATCTATCTATCTATCTATCTATCTATCTATCTATCTATCTATCATCTATCATCTATCATCATAAAGGTACCCAACACAGAACTCGCAGTATTTTTGCAATCTAACTTTACTGGCTGTACTCTGTTCATTAGAAGTGAGTCAGTAAGTCCAGCCTACGTTCCAGAGGAGGGGATTACACAACGGTATGAAAACCACGAGGTGGGTATCATTGGAGGACATTTAGAGTCTGCCTACCACATAATTTTCCCCCAAATTTCTTACTACTAAAAGTGCTTTTCTGAGTATCTTGTTATCTATTTATCTTATTACCTGCATTACAAATTATTTCCTTATGATACATTTATTGACTAGAAGGGTAAGAACATTGTAAAGTCTCCTCATACACGCTAATTGCTTTCTAGAAAGCTTCCCATCATCGGTGTATGAGAACACCTATCTCAGCACATCTTTATCGTAAAACTTTTTGCTTATTCGATAGGTTTTTCCTTTTAATTTGCATTTGAAGGTGAACCTTTTTTTATTAGCCATTTGTTTTTTCTCTTATGAATTGTCTATTTTATGTCCTTTGTTCATTTTTCTATTGGAGATTTAGTGTTTTTCTTATCAATTCATAGGTGCTTCACATGTAAAGATATTAACAATGGGTAGGTTTTTTTGTTAACGCTTTCATTGAGATGTCATTTACATATCATACTATTTAGCCACTTAAAGCATAAGATTCAATGCTTTTTAGTACGTTGACAGATTTGTGCGATCATTACCACAATCGATTTCAGAATATTTCATCAGAAAGAAACCCCATGCCCTATAGCTATCATCCCTACCCTTCCATCTCCTCCCCCTGCTCTAAGCAAATATTAGTTGACTTTCTGTGTCTATGGATTTGACTGTTCTAGACATTCAAAATAAATGAAACCACATACTCTGAGGTCTTTTGTGTCTGGCTTCTTTCACTAGATAATATTTTCAAGGTTCATCCATGTCATAGCATGTATCAGAATGTCATTCTTTTTAATGGCTGAATAAGTCTATTGTATGTTTATTCATTCATCAGTTAATGGACGTTTGAATTATTTCTACATTTTGGCTATTATGAATAATCCTGCTATGAACCTTCACGTACAAATTTTTGTGTGAACACATTTTTTTCATTTTTCTTGGGTATATATATACCTAGGAGTGGAATTGTTGGGTCAAATGGTAACTGTATGTTTAACTGTTTGAAGAACTGCCAAACAGCTTTTCTACATGGCTGTACCATTTTACATCCCTACCAGCAGTGCATAAAGGTTTTGATTTCTCCACATCTTCAACAAAACTTGTAATTGTCTGTCTTTTTTATTATAGCCAAAGAATGGATATTGAGCATCTTTTCACGTGCATATTGGCCATCTATATATTTCCTTACGTAAATGTCTATTCAGATCCTGTGAATGTGTAGGATTTTTATAATGGAGATTGGGGCCAGAATGAACCTGCAGTGGGGTGAGACTAAGAGGGAATCCTAGGTTTGAGACTGGGCTCCCCCACCTACGAGTTGGGTGATTTTTAAGTTTCTTAAAGTCTGAGCCTGTTTTCAAGCTTTTTAAATGGGGATAATAACACCTATTTCATAAGGTCATTGCGTGGCTGAAATGAGAAAATACACGTGTAGCATTTAGTAAAGTGCCTGATACAGGGTAAATATGCAATAAATAATAGATATTTTCATGATTTTTAAAAGGTAATAACATGATAAGAACTGTGTTTCAGGAAGATTAATCTCGCCATGTTATACTAAATAGATTAAAGAGAGATTTCAGACAGGGGCACCAGTTCAGAGAAGACCCGACAGTTTAAGCAAAAAGCAAACAAAATGAGAAAAAGATGCTTTCTGGCCTTCTATTAAAGACAAGTTTTTTCCTCTAGTCCTTGGCCTGAGCAAACTTAGAGAGGAGAGTGATCTTTTTGCTTTTTCAGGTTGATCGAGGATTATTTTAATCATCTTTGTATATTAATACATCTAATTCATGGGGAAATAGTGATGATATGTTTTGAATATTTTGATCAACACTTTACAATAACTTAAGGAATTTTAAATACGTTTACTAAATCTGTTCCTCTGAAGAAAGATGATACATAAGGCTATGGTAATTTCAGAGTCATTCATATTATCAATTAAAATATATTTTTTTCCAATGCCTGCTCATGCATTCATTCCGTACATATCTATGGAGCAACTACTATGTGCCTAGCACTGTTCCAGGTACTGTTCCAGACTACAGTGGTGAAAACAAGGTCTTGGCACTCAAGGAGTTTAAATTTAACAAGGTGAATATTAAAAATTCATTCATTCAACAACTAATAAATACCTACTCTGTGCTGAGGAAGCA
>NW_011888797.1:4067041-4085317 GCF_000151845.1 Pteropus vampyrus | reverse complement strand
CGGGCCCGGCTCGTGCACCTTCGTGGGGAGGAAGCGAGGCCCCCGGGAGGAAGGAATGGATTTGGTCTCCCCGCAGTCTGGTTTACACGTAAAGAATGCAGCCATCTGGCGGCTTGCGGTCCCTGGACTTGCCCCGAAGGTGGGAAGGAAGCCTTTGGGATTGGACTAAGGTTTAATCTTGGGTGGGAGGCGGGGAGGATATGCCGGGCCTTAGGAGCAGTAGTCTCTGAGAACAAAGAATTACAGAGCACCTACAAGTCGTAATCTCCCTCAAAGTGCTATAACAAGATAATTTAAACAAGCTTAGGTAGCATACGACCTTTAAAAAAAAAAAAACAACATCCCACTAACCCTCGTGGACTTCACAGTTCGATGGTTTATGCCACGAATCACTTGGCTGGTTTGGGCTCTCAGTATGCAAACTAATCAGCAACATAAAGTGATGGGGTAAACCAATCAATAAGTGGCATTAATAAATAGGGGTTTTATTGGTAAAGTTGCAAGTTTAACCAGAATTCCTTAAAAAGCAATTATTTCTCCGTCCTGCTTTTCTAGCTTAATTTAAGGATTGATATTGATGCAAAACTCTGGTTGTGGATGATGAAGAATGGAGGGTGGAGGGAGGGTCTGCTGCTTTTCTTGGATACAAATTTGCATTTCTTCAAACACTAAACAGATGTATGCATTCCCTTGAGCTTTCACATATATCATAACCTGCCTTTAAGAAAATAAATACCATATGAGGCGGTATTGTTTTTCTTAGTATACTGAATCTAAAGAAATACTGATTCAACTATTTGGGTGAGTGATTGTGGTGAGGTGTGACACCCGCCCCTCCCCCAGGCAAAAATAGATAAATATATGTAGCTGATAGATTTTAAGTGTTCTGAGAATTTTTGTTTTTCAAAGACACCCTTAGCAAATAGCTCTTATAGCTACAAGGAAGGAATTTTCTGGGCAATTTGGGGGTTAGAAAGAGGACAGTATTTCAAAAGATATTAGAAATTGCTTTTATAGTGTCAGCCTGTCTTTGCTATATGCACCTTTGAAATGGCTTTTTAAAAATTCAGTTCAGTGGCTACAGTTTTTTTCTGTTTACTAGATTTCGTGCTGGAATGCATATATGTATTTTTTTTCTCATAATTAACACTGAAAGGATGTTTTTTTTTTACACCCCCGCCCTTTAATTGTTTCACTTGAAAAAAGGAAAAGAGCAAATGAGAAATGGAGATTGTAACACTGTAATTGATAGCAATTTATTCAGCTATGTACAGTGAGAATGAAGAGCTATTCAGATGCAATTTTAGTCCAAAATGGTGGTGCTTTAAAATGATAAATAGAGGTCTTGACTGATTGTGTTATTCTGTGTATGTTCTCTGGACAGCATGGCATATTTTTTTCTAGTATAAGCTGAGAGATTGAATTTAAAAGCATTATATTTTGAGATACATTTTTCTCCCCTTCTGAGTTTTTGGACCCCTCAATCTCTAAAACATTAAGAAAACCGTCTCCTCAAAATTCAGTTGATAAGTGGGGTGTTTGTGTCTTGGATACTAATATTTTAAATGGTTTAGATGTTTGATTTTGGTCTCTTGCATATTATATAATTTGGTGTGACGAATATGTAGTGAGCATGACTAACTTCAGGGTTACATTAAAGCATTACCTACCCCTCCACAATGGATTCAACTTTTTAAAGTTCAGTTCTCCAAAATAAATCTTCCAGTTTCACAAACATTTGTCGGGTGCCTGCTTTTTGCACCATTTTATACTCTGCAGCCCATTGAATAAGAATAGTAGGTAAAATTATACATGCCTTTTAAAATTTTACTAGGAAGAAAGCCTGTAGGGTGTACGTTTTTATTACTAATAGGTGTTTATCTCCTAGGTTGAAATTGCGCAAAGATTAGACACCGTTTGAGACGGTGTTCTTGAACGCCACCGACAACAGTATTTCATGACAGTACGTATGTTTTACTATTTTTGATTTGTACAGTAATTAGCTGGAAACAAAATTATAACTGACTTGTATTGGAGATTCCTGATAAAATGGATGCCTTTCAAGTCTAGACAGGTAGTATCTATAGTCATTCCTGGTGCTTCCTTCTTTTTAGTGACTTGCGTGTTCTGTTTCCTGTGGGCCCCTAAGTTCTGTCAAAGCTACAGTGTGAAAAGTTTGTTCCAGCTCCTAAGAGGCACTGTTTATCTGGTAGGGCTTTAGTCGAATTGACTACTTAGAGGACAGTTACATGCAGAATGGAAATGGTGGTTCTAAGAGTAGTACAAGTGAAGTGGCGGGGTGGGTTTGGGCAGTTGGTAGTGGCCTAGAGGGAACCTGTAGGGCTCCAACTGCACTTTGAAGGATGAGTGGCATTTGGATAGGTGGAGGGCATCACCAAATGCAAAAGCCTGAAGGTAGGGATGAATACTTAGGTTTAGGGAGTGGGGAGTAGATAGATTTTCATGGACAAAGTGGAGATTTCATAGGATAATCTAATGAAGAGATACCCCTTGGCCTGTCTGGATACTTAGTTCTAGATCTGCTCCTGTATCTTTGTCATCAGGCATGTCACAACTTCCTTGAGCTCTGATTGCCTCACTGCTGAAATAAAAACTGCACCTGGCAATTCCCTAAGTAAGGCACATTCTAGCACTAAATTTTTATCAGCCCTGAAGATAGAGTTGAAAACAAGATTATAGTTAGGTTGAGTGGGGGATCCACTCTTGTAAAGCCATGAAAACTCAGGTGGATTTGATGAGAAGACTTTTAGAATCATTATAAATTTAAGAGCTGTAGATGCGTTTTAGAGAGATTACTCTTAAAATATTGTGTACTCAGGTTGAATAGTGATGCAGGGAAAATAGAAAAGGAAGGGCATATCTGGAAGATACTTGAAAAGAGGTAAGGGATGTGATGACAAAGAAATCTAACTGGGAGGTGAACAGTGTAAATATATATATGCCTTACTGTTAAAGGGTACAGCTGAAACTTACTGGATTTCATTAACCAATGTCACCATAAAAAAATAAATAACTTAAAAAAAAGAGGTAAGGGATTATTAGGTAGAGCTTGGAAAAGATAAAAGAACTTTAGATGACATTGGTATAATTAGCCTGTAAGAGTAGAAGGGTGGTATTATTCTTAATAGTATTGCAATAGTTGATAAGGAGATCAAGGAGCCCTCATCCATTGCCTCCTTGGAGGGCATGGGGAAGGTGAGTTTCATCTTCCAGTATCTTATGTTTGCAGTGACGAGATATCAGCCATGTTCTACGGGCATGGGTTGTTGAGTGGCAGGCAGGATATGGTTGTAGACTTAGGATTTATGAATATAGAAGTGATATTTAATGAATTCGTTAAGAGAAAAAGGGAAGAAAGAGAAAATGATAACCTTGGATAAATAACGGGAGGTGAGGAGGAGAGAATATTGCTTTGGAAATCAAGGGAGAAGAGATTCCAAGCATAAATGAGGGGCCAGCAGTTGGCCAGCACTAAAAGACAGTCAAGTAAAATGAAGGCAAGATCACGGGCAACTTCTAAGAGTGGTTTCAGTGTCATATTCAGTGCCATGAGGAAAGCACATATCAAAGAATTTCGGAATGAAGAGGTATGTAAGGATTGCCAGGGTAGAATGAAAACTGGACAAGGGTGTGGAGCAGACTTAAGGTTTTATATGTACTTCTGTGTGTTTAATGAGAGTCTAAGCATGTTTAAGGAAGAGTGAAGAAGCTGGTGAAGAGGACTGAAGATAGCTCAGAGAGGAGGAATCTTTGTATTTCTTGTCCTCAAAGAGATAAATAGGAATGTGATTCATAGAGCAAGTAAGAGGGGTTACGTGAGAGAAAAGTCTTTATGGCTGGAAAGAACGATGAGCACTGTATTTGAAGGAATAGTAATCACACAAGGTTACATTTGTTGAGTTCTTACTATGTATCATGCTCTTGGCTAAGTGCTTTTTCTGTAATCACTTCTCATAGCAACCCCATTTTAAAAATGGGGAAGCTGAAGCACAAAGAGGATGGGAATCAAAGACACAGAGCTGGTAAGTGGGGAGACTAGCTTCAGACCCATGTGGTCTGTCCCTAAGGCCAGTGCTCCATCACTGCTTTCTGGTAAGATGAATCTGAAACCAGGTACATTTCTCACCACTTCATAAATATTGTCCTTGTTTTTGAGAAGCAACTTTAGGTGTTTTCGATATACAATCCATAGACTTAGAATTTAGAAGAGACAAAAGATTTAGGCTTACTGGCTATAGGAAAAACTCAGGAACAAATACTTTGAAGTACACGAGACTCTAGATTTCATTCCCATTTACTGTGTCACCTTTGGCATGTCAGCCTCATATAAGCTCGGTTTTCTCACCTCCTTCACAGGGTCATGAACATTGCGTGAGATATTTAGAAAGTGTTCAATAAATGTTAAATATATTAAAGAGGGCACTATTTACTGCCTTTGTAAGTCATTAGTATAAATATTGCTACATGAAAAAATTATAGAATAAAAACATATTAGCTTAGCCAACTGTCCATTCATTTTACATAACATTTTAAAGAACAGTATTTTCAGTTAAATAATTAGAATAATCAATAGAATTAATTTAATGGGATTTAACTACTCTGTCCATATATTTCATGCCCCTTGAATCTAATGATTTATCATTTTACCCATTCTCTTGTCATTATCTTACATGCTCTTCCCTCTTTGTTACCTGGATGAAATCCAGTACTTTAGCTTCTCAGTTCTTATACCAGGCCTGTAAGTGTCACAGCTGGACATATCAGTACTGCTGAACACTCATGGTCACCAGCTTCAGCTAGGCTCTTTGCACTGCCCAACAGTCCTGCGTACATCCTGCCCATTCTTTGCAGTGAGGGCCAGCTGTCTGCCCAGCCGTAAGAACCCTAATGTTACCCTTGGCGTTTCCTCCAGCTCTTATTCAGCCAGTTACCAAGTCTTGAGTCTACCTGCTACTAAAATCTCTTCAGTCTCTGTGTTCTCTTGCTGTCCTGGACCAGATATGGGAATGATGGTCATCTTGCCCGAATTCGGTCCTGACTGGGGCATTATGGCCCTTACTGGTCTGCCACCATTCTTGCTCTGTGGTTCATTAACTACACTGGACTGTAGCCAGAGTGATCTTTTAAAAATGAAACCTTACTCACTGTCTTTGCTAAAACTCTTCTTTGATTTGCTCTTGTTCACAAGGCGCTGCTTGATATAGCAACTACTTAGCCTGAACTATATTCCCCTATTTACTTTGCCTCGAACATTCTTTTGCTATTTTTCTTTGCCTGATTTCTCTTCATCTTTCAGTCTCAGTTTAAATGTTATTTCCTAAGACAGCCTTCTTTGACTCAGACTAGTGAGGTCCCAAAGCATGTACCAAAACATCTTTGTTTTCCTTAGCACTTGGCATTAACAATTAGTTAATTATTTGTAATTATTTAATAACTATATATAACATTTACTGAGCACTCCTATGTACTATGCTTTCTTTACATGGTAATTCCTATTCTCATCCTACTGGCTCAAGGTCTCATGCCAATACGTAGCAGGTATTTCAAACAGGTGATCTGATTCCAGTACCTGTTCCTTGGAAGTACCGACACGCCATGCTCCCCACCCCTTTCCCATGCCTACCAATTTATGTAACATTTGTCTTCTGTGCAAGGTGAGGACAGGGACTTGTGTTGTTGACCGCTTCATCACTAGTGCATAGCAAGGACCTGATAAGTACCATTTACTCGGTAAATATTTATTGACAGGCTTACTTAAAATTTATAATCTGTTTTATAAACGTTTATGTTTTAGACCTAGGAAAAAAACCTTTGAGATGTATCTATCAAGTTTTCCCCCTCATTCTTTATGCGCGGATAGAATATCGAAAGCATCAAAAATGAGGCTAATTGGTTGAATGGAAGATATTAAGTTCTTTGGGGATTCAAAGAAGGGAACACTAATCTTTGGCTTGCAGAATAGAGTAAATCCAGAAGGTTTCAGGAGGATGTGGGAACTCTGGGTTTAAAGTAGGGGGCACAAATTTTAATGGTAGAAAGAGGAGAGGAAGGCAGAAAGTATGGTGAAATGACAGAAAAGCAAACTCATGAAACCAGATGACACAACTAAGCAGATGATGGTGCAGCTTATCTTCAAAGGAGGGAGAGTGATAGCTGACATCTGAGTACTCTGTGTGCCAAACACTGTCCTTAGCAGGTGTCCATTTGTTTGATTCTGACAACTCTATGAGATACTAGTGGAACTATTTTTTAAAAGACTGAGGTTTAGATGCTGAGGCTGTTAATGCAATTGATAATCTTGCTGCTCATTCCAGTGTATGACAAGATACTGTGATTTGAACTATTTGCCTTTAATACTTTTTTAATGTAATATTTATAAATTAATTTCCCAGACCCTGGTTATTTGAAAAGTATCTAATTTAAAAAGCTAACTTAAAAAGACTCATGGCATCCTGTGGGCATTCATTTTGGAAGGATTTGTTATTGTATTTTTTCTTCATCCACTTGTATGTTCCGAAACTACTTTGGTCCTGTCTCCTGCACCTCTATCTCCTCTAGGGCATCATAAAAACTAGTCAATTCATAGCTATTGTAACTGACCTCTTTTTTATGGCTAAAAAATCCATCATCATATCTGTTAAAGACTACTCCCTTAGTACCTTGTTTGCATTTTAGGATCAAAAATAACATTTTATATTTGAGTAATGTTTCACCTTCATTTCTATTAGCTGTTTAAGACAGAGAAGGTGATATTTCCATTTTATATAGAAATACATTTAACCAGTAGGGTTGCTCATTATCAGGGATCAGTAGGAGAGTCGGAGCTCACTTACTGTTGTTTACCACCTTTTAGAGGCCGCTAAGCAGTATCAGTAACTAGGTACCCTGTACTGTTGCACTTTATTAAAGGTAGGGGAATTCTCTTCGCTAGCCCCTGAAAACCACTATAAATTATGGAAATGTATATGTATCTGCAATTATATTAGATACCATGATCAACAGATGCATCAAAGAAATGCCCTGTTATTGAAGACTTGGAAACTAGCCTGGTATTTTAGTATTAGATAAAAATCCAACAGAGATGGAAAAGGAGACATGTGTCACACAAGGACTCAAATACTTCATTTAATAACATTAAGTTTGTGCTGGGTCCTGGGACTTGATGAGCATTTAGGATCAAGTGTCTCTCCATGTGGCCTAAAAGCATATATAAATTACATTTAATTTTTGCTACACTGTTTATTCAGAGAAGGCATTTAAATTTTTCCTGCCCACAGCTAGCCAGTCCCTTATTGTTTTAAAGAGCATTGTTTCCAAAGCAGAAAGACTTCCAGGATTTGTCATGTTGATGAAATGGAATGTAGCCAGTTTAAAAGTTATGGTCAGTTTTTTCCAGATTTTGCCTCTTAGAATTCTTATAGTTTTGAGCAAAATTAATTAAGCAGGCATCTTTCCAGATGGTCATTTTAATTCTCACTCTTGTCTATGGCTGCAGTGGCCCTATCCTCAGATGCAGATCTCCAATCTCCTTGACCCCTCTTCTGTTTTTTTTAAAGAATCAAAAGTTTAAGGGTTAGGGGAAGAGAAAACTAACCTTTGGCAAGCAGTAGAGGTTGACGGGCTTGTTCAAACTGTGGGTGTACTTTTGGGTTGCATGGGTACAAACTATATAAGGAATCCATATGCTTCTTATGGCAAACAACAGTTTGAACCAAGACGTTGTCTATTGTGGAACTTCCATGAGACCACAAAGAAAGTTTGCAGCAGCAACAAAAGGGTTTTTCTGGGAATATCAGAGTTTAGCAGGGGAGTGAAAAATTATGGGTATCGGTGACTTCCAGGAGATCACTAAGCTGATTTTGGTTTCATTTGTCATTCCAGGGATACATTAAGTTGTAAGTCAGGGTTGCCTGTACTATATCTGAGGATTACACAGTTGAAAAGAAAGAGGTGTGTGTTTTAGATTCATTTCCTTGTTTTGTTTCCCTGTAGGTCTTCTGCTTACCCCTTGTGGAGGATAGATAGGGGACTCTTGTATAGTTGGCAAATTATCAAAAGTTTTCCAAATCAAGAAATATGAATGTTTTCTTTTAGTAAGCTTAAGCTATGAAAAATGGAATTGACCCATGCTGTGACAGTTTATGAGCACTGAATCTATTGTTTTTTAGACAAGTTTTATTGAAGAGTACTGAAAAACTGTTTTTCCTCATAGATGGATGGTGACAGTTCTACGACAGACGCTTCTCAACTAGGAATTTCTGCAGACTATATTGGAGGAAGCCATTATGTTATACAGCCTCACGATGGTAAGAAAGCCACAATCAGAAACAGATCACAAGTAGAAACGAATTAGAAAGTGGGAATTTTATTACTATGATGTTCTAGATTACTTTTGTCTTTACAGGAAAATTATCAATTTTGCATCACAGTTCAGTGTCCTCACTGAAGTGTCTCTAAAAGTCGGACCATGCCATTTTAATCAGAAATAGCCTTCAAAAGAAATAGCCTTCAAAAGAATGATGAGTTCTAGAAAAGAATTGTGGAAAAGTATGCCTTTTAAAAACTGGTAGTTTCTTTAAAATTTTGTTACTGATTTTCTGTTCGAGTATTAAATATGGAAAATTCTTATTCAGTTGATAAAATACATAGTTGCTAGTTATTATATGTCCAACACTTATGAACAGATTTATTTTTGTTTTTTATTCAGTATTAAGTTTGAACTATGTCAGATATTAGAAGAGCAGTATTAGGTTAGCTTATCAGAGACGATTTACTTTTGTGGCATTCTGATTTATATAAGATATATTTTTGTAGAAGTTAATTGGAGGAGGGCAATTAGTTATTTTATCCTAAAACATACTCAAACAAGTTAATTTTTATAACATCATTTTAAACCCATAAAAATGTACATTGAATCAGCTTAAATGCCTTTCTTATTTAATATATAAAAGTGGGAACTTTACTTACAAGATAATGCATTTAGTGATAAAAGGATAGTATTGATACTGGGAAAGCTTCAGTTATATATAAATCTGTAATTTGAAAATTCATTTTGTATAAGCACGTTGTATCACTACTATAGCTTTGTCCAAAAACTATTATTAAAAAACCAAACCAAACAAAAAACTATTACTACATTAGTAATAACCCAATTGGGTCAGTAATATTCAAGTACAGTTTTTCCTTTCTATATAAACTTGGCTTTGGTTAAACATATAACCTCTTAATCTAGTAATGTGCAGGGAGCCACGGGTCAAAGTCTGTAAGGGTGATAGTTGAGTCACGCAACATATATTCATGTGCACCTTCTCTGGAAAGTGCCGTACAAGTCCCAGGAAGGACACCAAGCCAATCGCTGTCCTCAAGCAGCAACAATCCAAGAGAGGGAATGAGAAATTAAAAGAATTATAAAACATGTAAGAAACGATGCAGACAGGCACTTGTGATATTCTGTGAAAAGAGAGATGATTTCTGAACGTGCCATGGAGATGTTTTTGAGCTTTTGGAGAATGTGTAGGTAGGACTTCAATAGGCAGAGTTGAGTGACAAAAATGGGTTTGAAATTAATGGGTAGGTTTAGTTTTGGCCCTGAAAGAACTGTGAGAACTGCTGTCCTGACCCTTGGAAAGAATTAGGAAACCGTTCTGGACCATTTTAGATAGTCTTGTCTATCTTAAAGTAAAAATTATGAGAGGCTTTAAACGAATTTTTATTTCTTTAGATACTGAGGATAGCATGAATGATCATGAAGACACAAACGGTTCGAAAGAAAGTTTCAGAGAACAAGATATATATCTTCCAATTGCAAATGTTGCAAGGATAATGAAAAATGCCATACCTCAAACGGGAAAGGTAATGCAGAGGAGAAGTTTAACTAGGTTTTTTTGGAGGGGGGAATCCATACTTCATGAATATAGTTAGCTATTGATTTCAGTCGTTTAGCCTTTCAGCAAATCAAATATTTCTTTCAATTCTGTATACTTGGTTACTGAACAGTGTTCCATTTTCAGTTTTGTCATGTCCCCAAATGTTCCCCTCTCCCCCACCTATTGGAAGCAGATAAAATAGAATTAAGAATTTTTAAAAATAGGTGTATCATCAGAGCTATCAGATTTGGGCTTACGATGTTGTAACTGGCAGCAAAATTAGGTCACATTGGACTGATTTGGGGGGTTGTAAAGCTTTTAAAAAATCCTTATATTTAGAAAGAGCTATTTTTATATAATTATAAATACTAACATTTAAATTCAACTGGTATGATTTTTTAAGTAGTTTTCTCTTGTTAGAATTTAAAAACTCATTGTCACTCTGCTCATCACCCGGTCTTAAAATTCACACTCTATATTATTTCATATTACATTATAAACTTCTGTCATTTTATTGTAGCTTATAAAGTACTTCTGAAATGAATAAAGCTCATAAATATATTATTAAAAGACATCACTGAGCCTAGAAGTTCCAATTTGAGAGGTCCTCTTTATGTTTTACGGGGGGGGGGGGGGGGAGCACACCTGCTTGCCATAGCTTAAATAGGCTTGGCCTGCTCAGTGCGATGCCACAGCCAACAGCCACATGTGGTTACTGAGCACTGGGATGTGGCTAGTGAATTGAGATGAGCTTGTAAGTCTAAAACATTCCAGATTTGAAAGACTTAGTATGAAAATAAGAATTAAAACATCTCAGTTTTTAAATCCATCCTGTGTTTAAATAATATTTTAGATTTATTGGGTTAAATAAAATACATAATTAA
Source organism: Pteropus vampyrus (assembly GCF_000151845.1). Lineage (NCBI taxonomy): Eukaryota > Metazoa > Chordata > Mammalia > Chiroptera > Pteropodidae > Pteropus > Pteropus vampyrus. The sequence continues at coordinate 4,074,546 of NW_011888797.1, read as the reverse complement.
CTGTTTCTTTTTTTTTTCTTTTCTTTTTTTAACATGGCTACTAGAAAATCTAAAGTTATACATACAGTGCACATTATATTATCTTGCTTGACTGCATTTATGCAACTCTTGTTTACTTTTCTCCAGGATAAATACAGGCATGGAGGTAAAAGACAGTATGTTTCAGCAAGGATTTTGAGGGTCATTCCTGTTAGAAGTGGCTTTGGAATGGCATAATTTAATCCATTAGAGTTTCACTTTCAAAGCCATACCCTTAAGAGAAGAATTGTTTTTATAAGGTGGCAGATGTGTTTCTTTCGGTAGGCTTTTTAATAAACTCAAAACCTGTACCTGATACTTTGTGCCTTAATATTAAATATGTCACCAGCTGTCATTATTTCACTCCCTTGTAAGCTGTATGTGAATTCAGTGGGTTTTTTTATTTGCTTGTTTTGTTTTTTTAAATTCTGGTGTCCTTATTCATGGAAATGCTAGAGCAGAGAAGTGGTACCTAAGTTTGTAGCCTACAATATACAACATAAATGACCGTATTGATTTTCTTGGGGCAGTTGGTGTAAGAGTTTTCATTATGGCTGGTAAGGACATCCAATGGTGGCTTTTATACCTAAATTATGTTTTCTATGAGTAGTTGTCAAGGCTTCTTTCACTTACATTTGAGTTTTTATTTCACTCTGAGGGTTGGCATTTTGATAGTAGGAATTGTGTTGTTATTAGCATATATTTCGAAGATTAAAGGTTAACACTCAGAAACTGAAGTTTACGTTCCTTTGAATAGCCTTCTATTTTTGCAGGTTGTTAGGAAGGTGATGGTTATATTGCCTGCAGACTTACCTATGATTTTTCTTTTCAGATTGCAAAAGATGCCAAAGAATGTGTTCAAGAATGTGTAAGTGAGTTCATCAGCTTTATAACATCTGAAGCAAGTGAAAGATGCCATCAAGAGAAACGGAAGACAATCAATGGAGAAGATATTCTCTTTGCCATGTCTACATTAGGCTTTGACAGTTATGTAGAACCTCTAAAATTGTACCTTCAGAAATTCAGAGAGGTATGTAAAATGTCTTCCATTATGCTTTTAAGAAAATAAGATACACTATTCACTAACTTTTTAAATGTATTGTTTAAAAATTTTATGGCGATTACATTTCTTAGACGTGTATAATGGCTTACCTTACTGCACTTAAATAGTAAGTCCTTTCTTTTCCTTTGTTTATTGCTAATGATAGCGTAGTTATGTAATGATTAAGAATGTGGACTCTGGAGAATGAATGCCAGCTTCACCACATGAACTCTGTGACCCTCATCAGGTTATTTAAGCACGTTAGGCCTTGGTTTCCTGCTCTTTAAAGTCAGGCTGATAATAATACCTACCTCACAGAATTATTGAGAGGACTAAGTAAAATAATCTATTTAGTGCACTTAGCTTGGCATATAATGAATGCTCAGTAATGTTGGCTGTTGTTATTAATTTTAAAGAGGTAGCATCTCAGAACTTGGGGCCTTTTAGATAAGAAAAAGAAGGCATTGTAACTTTTCTTATTATTGATTAAATTCTGCATTTCCTTTGGTTTATCTTTGCTCATGCATTTTGTGAAAATGAGTTGATCAGCATATTTCCATGCTTCACCTTGGATGTCAGATTCACATTGCTTTTGAAATATTTTCTTAGTATCTTCAGTGTTATAATACCATTAAATGAGTGATATCTGTATGGAATGATTAATTAAAAGTAGGAAGAGAATATGTAAACTCTTCACAGTACTTCTCCAGATCTTCAGCATCATAGAACCCTAGAGTGGATGGAAACTTAGAAGTCTTTGGTCCAAAATGTAATTTTGATTTAGAAAATTTAGGCCCCATACTTACAGTTACAGTACTGCCCAGATGGCCAAGAGCTGTATATGTAATTAAATAATAACTTGGATCATTTTTAGTAGATTTATAAGCTGAGTATTTATAGTATTTTACAGACTATTTCATCTATAAGTAGGGTTTTATTTTCCTTTTGATTAGTATAGAATTAGAATAATTTATTTATTTTTAACCATAAATATTTTAGCTTTTCTAGGTCATTATTAACAGTGTCCCGTGATGATTACTACTTATATAAAAAAGTTAGCATTTTGAAAGGCTTCTTCATATGTAATTAACCAGAAGTGTTAATAAATACTCTGTGTAGTGTTTGTGAAAATAGAAGCTCTTAATTTTAGGAAGTAAGTAAACAGTCTACTTTAGAAAAGTTTCTTTTGAATAGCAGCGATTACTTTCTTGGTTTTCCTTCCCCAGGCGATGAAAGGAGAGAAAGGAATTGGTGGAGCAGTCACAGCTACAGACGGACTAAGCGAAGAGCTAACAGAGGAGGCATTTAGTAAGCAACGTTACGATACATTTATGCAACTAAATTTGTTCTTACGAGTCATGTACATTGTTAGTGATTTAGTAGTAGATATTAATATTGTATAGTTGTACTTTAGGAATATCAGCACTGAGTACTTTGACATAACACTGTCTTGAATAGTTCTTACTATTTCATGCTCTTATATTTGAAGTCAGCGAAAGATTAGTGTAAAATTTTAATTCTGCAGACATAATCTTTCACCAATAGTTTGAACTGATTTCCAGAGTTCCTAGTTTTTGGTTTAAGATTCACATGATAGGAAGGTTGAAAATTGTAGTTTGCAGTATAAAATCTTGTGATTTAAATAAATTCAAACTGGTTTCTTTTTTAAAAATTGAGTGCTGTGTCGTTATATTGGTAAATAAAAGGTCTATGGTGGTTATAGTTCTCATATAAAATTTATATGGGGTATTTTATATTTCTCACATGAAAAGTATATGCTGCTTAGTTATGTAAGTCTTCTCCTAGTGTAGGTCTCTCCATGAATCGGAATTTCTCTCCAGTCTTTCTGCAGATTTGTACACATGGGCAATTAAGATTCAGAAAATCGAACATGCTATAGAAGAAATGTGCTTTTTAGGAAATTTTTAAAATGGAAAATTTGGGAGGTTCATGATTTTGCCCAAGATTACGTTGATAAGCAGCAGAATTGTAATGAGACATTAATGGCACAACTTTAAGGTTCAGGCTAAGAAAGTAAATGCAATTCTTTTCTCACTTTAACTTTTTCCTGCCGTTCAGCTAACCAGTTACCGGCCGGCTTGATAACTGCAGATGGTCAGCAACAAAATGTTATGGTTTACACAACATCATATCAACAGGTAGAGTATCTTCTTTGTATTTTAAATTATTTTAAAAATTGATTATATTCATTGCTAATTTTATCACAGGTAGTTCATTCAACACATTATTATTAAAATATAAATACACATTCATATTTGCATAGATTTCTAGAAAGATATACAAGAAATTAATAAAGTAGCCTCCTTGGGTAGGGAATGGAAGTCCAGGGCGGCAAGTAGACTTATTTTTCATTGTCTATTGTTTTTATTCTTTGAATGTTTATAATACGCATAAGTTCTTTTTAAACTAATTTTTCTTTAATTCTTGTCAATTTGAATTTTCTAATCAGATTTCTGGCGTTCAGCAAATTCAGTTTTCATGATCTGAAGAAATGATGGAATGGGGAATATAGAGAAGCAAGAGCGTCTGTATGATTCCGAAGCAGAGACATTAGAAGGAAATGAGTGGTGAAAGGATGTGTCTTTGTATATTAAATCGCTGTAATGTAGCTTCCTGATGCTTGACTAATTGAGGTGTTAATTCTGACTTGAGAATCTTTTTCATGAATGATTTTAAAGAAAAAATTTGGATTTTAAAGGTATTAAAATATTTTTGTTTTGTACAAGAGTTTGTTGCTCTGTATGACTCCTGTATGCATTGTATATTGCAATTTATTACTGTCAGAGATTTGTAGACAGTTTCTTATTTTCATATTGAATCATGTTACTTTTGTAATTCAAGTAAGCAGCTGGGTTAATTCATGATGTTGCCCTTTTAATAAAATATAAGGGTAGAGTTCATTTTGAATGCAAGTTGCCTTTATTATAAATTTGAGTTTGTCTTGGTTATATATCTTGCATGATAACCTAGCTAGGTTTTTAGTATTTGCCATATTTATTAAAATTAATTTTTTTGTAAAACATTCATAGCTTAAGCAGCACCATTTTTTAAAAAATGTAATTGAAAAATTAAGTGTGAATGCAGAAGCAAATATTGTCTGCCCTCAAACTCGGTGCCCGTTAACAGTGTTTACACTGTTCTTTGTGCCTGTCAAGATAGTTTTAGTTTATTGGAGCTTTTGTTAAGAGCAGATTTGTTTATTATGAGTGGTGGAATTCATTTAGGTTTCATATAGTCCCAGTGCTCATGAAATGGTGCCCCTTTCATTTTGTATATGATTTTTTCCAAAGCCTATCTTCAAATACTATAGTATCCTCTTCCAGAAGAGGAATTTTATAGTCTGATGGTAAATGTCATTTTACCTTTTTAATTGAAATGTCAAGTTTCCTATTATACTATGGGAACCAACAAACGTCAGACATCATTGTGTGTATACTGACCTGTTTCTGCATGGGCGAGTGGATGCAGTGAAGAATAGAATGAGTGCTGTGAACGGTGTGAAACAGAAGCCGCCAACTTCTAGTGTGCTGTCTCGATCTTTGCAATAAACTAAACTTAGATAATGTAACTTTGTACAATTTAGTAGTATGTACTTGGGTTGTTCCTTTTGTAAAGCGAGGATTTATATTTTTTCATCCATTCTTTAAGGTGATAATTGACCTGAGGTTTGTTTGTTGTTTTTTTTTTAATATCGGTAATTGCTATTGTATAGTTTGCTTCAAAAGGAGGGAGTTTGAGCGAAGGTCATCTTGGAAGGACACTCATATTTATAAGGCAGAAGCAATTTCCCAGATGTAGGCTGAACAGAAACATTTATTTTGCCAGAAGGAGCCTTTGGGGGCATATCTGGGCTAATCTGAGGTTAATAACTCCTTTACTACCCCTCCCATTTAAAAAATAATCTTAATTACAGAGACTTCAAATAGGCAAACAAAAGGGGGGAGGGTGGTTAAGCAAAATCAACCATCATCCTACTATGTTGAAAAGACCAATGTTAATATTTTGGTAAATATCATTTGTCCTTTTACTTGGCTAAATATGTATATTTTTATAAAAATAGGCTCATACTTGCATTTGCATACGGTTTTGTAACCTGCTTTTTTCACTTAATATATTGTGAACATCGTTCCCAGGTCATTACATAGTCTTCCTTTTTTAGTCCTCTATTACTCTGTTGTACAGCTGAACCATAATTTATTTAATACTCTGTAGGACATTTTGCTTATATACATCCTTTTACAGTTATAAACAACATTTCACTGAATCTTATGTACATGTATGGCTTTTTCTTAAGATAATTTCTTAGGAGTAGAATTGCTGGGTTAACAGATACACAAAATGTTAAGGTGTTTGATACTTACATATAAGTGTATCTTTGAAATATCTTTCATTTGATCCAGGCAGTGTGTCACTATATAACTGATAAAAAGCACTTGGTCTTTGGTTATCAGATTCTTTCTCTAAAATTAAAGATGGGGTTATGTTTAAGAATCAAGATAAAAAAGAAATGACTTTAAAATTCATGTCAATATATGCCAAAACAAATTTCTAAGTTTAATTATTTGCTGGTAGTATTGACTAAAGCTTTAAAGTAGGTAAAATCAGATCAGCTTTGGCTTATATGGCCTTCATACTCTGAAAGAATATTAGCATTCTTCATGTGTCAGGTACATAATCTTTTATGCACATAAGAGGTAGTGTTGGCTTCTTAACTTGGCTTATGTTGCCTTGAATTGAAAACATGTCATGTTTTCTTCCCCTCTGGAACTTTTTAAGTATATAAGTTCCTACATTAGTAAGGAACTATATATAAGTGATTACTTTTTTTTTCATAACTTTGTACATACTGTCTTTATGAGTAAGAGGAGAAATGGGCTTCAGTGACTAAATCATAGAAGAAGGGACTTCAGTAGCTTCTGTCTCCTCACTACCTCATGATGCTTTACTCCAGACAAAAAAATTTTTGATGCTACCTTCCTAATGTCATATACTCGGATATGATGATGTTTTAATCTTTTTGTACTTCTTTTCCTCCTACGGTGTAATATCTATTCAGTATTCTTTCCTTAAAAACATTGCCTGTTTCCTGGATTGCCTTAGTGGGTTAAAAGAATACCAGTTATCTTTAATACTGCTAATTGAACACAGTTCCAAGGGTTTAACTAGAAGGATTTCTACAGCAGTAGCAATTTTGCATGAAAATAGAAAACAGTTTCTACCATTTGTCAAGAATAAAATCTTGCAGTGCAAATTAAAAAAAATTTTTCCTTTTCAGTTATCAATGGCCCAAAATAAGACAATATTTGTTGCATTATGTGATAAAATATACATTTGAGTCACTCAAGTGATACAGGGTATGATGTGAACCAAAAGTTAGGCTATTTTAAATGTATATTTTTTTGGTCTCCCTAAATTAGATAATCTATATATTTAGGGAATACTTTATATATATTAACCTTAAACTCAGATTAAGTCATATATAGTGTGCTCATGAGTAAAAAAACTTTTTCAAGGAGCTATACTATACTGTCTGAAAAATAACTCAGTTTTGATTTCTGGTGTCTTTTAGAACTGGAAATGTTACTTTGCTTACTTGACCAAATTCAGCTTTTTCTTGCTCATTGTGCTCCAACCACCCTGATCTCTTGACTCCTTGTGCCAAGTTCTTTGCCTTCTTCCACCCCCTTGCTATGTCCTTAAACACATATACTTCCCTTTGTCTAGAACATTCTTTTCCTCTGCCTGGCTAAGTCAGATCTCAGCTTAAATTTCAGGAAAGCCTTTATAACTTCTGTAAAAACTATACCAATCACCAAATACAAAAAATAGTAGCACCCAACACTAAGGGTTATAAAAGCCTATATGCTACAGCCCCTTAGATATTTCTTTCAAAACTATGCTTCACCTTATACCTGATTTAAAGATTTTAAAACCATTAGAGTCCCTTAAACACTGGGTAGTTTATTGAAAACAAGTTGCTGGGCAAAGTCATAACAAAACAAGGCCTTTCAGCCAGGACAGGTATTTCAGAAGGCTTATCCATGCCTCTATAACCCCCAGGGCTAGGTTTACAGGAAACCAAATCCAACGCAATCGTGAGTCAACGCAAAGGAGTAATATTAGGGCTAACAGCTATTTAAGGAGATGGCAGAGGCACTCCTTTGGAGAAAGAGTACAACTTTTAAAAAATAATTTCTGTACATTTCTAACCTTGAAAGTAGCAGTCCCATAAACTGCTATTTTGCAGGACAGTGCAAAGGACAGAAATAAGCATCCTATAATTCTGTAGACTATACCATGTTTCCTACTCACATCAAGGGCAAAGTAAAGCAAATTTTAATTTAGACTTCATTTCCAAGAGTAAAGCAGTCTAGATTCCCTCAGTAACTTCCAGTTTACAAAACCAAATGTGGAATAAAATATA
>NW_011888797.1:4058924-4062931 GCF_000151845.1 Pteropus vampyrus | reverse complement strand
TGAAATGTTGAAAGCATTATCCCCTTTACACTGGGGCTAAGACAAGGATATTCGTTATCAGTTCTTTTCAACACTACTACAGGTCCTAGCCAGTACAGAAATATAAGAAGAAATTCTTTTAAAAGGTGTAAGCATTAGAGAGGAAGAAAACTTCTACTATTTGTACATATGAGTATACAAAAATTCAAACGGATATCTAGATACATTATTAGAGCTAATAAAAATTTAGCATGGTTGCTGGATCCAAAAATCAACACATAGCAACAATATATCTATAATCAGAAACAACCAGTTAGAATAGAAAGTGTAATTTAAAAAAACTTACCACAGTATTAAGAAATATAAAACTCATAGGAAGAAAACTAATATAAGACGTGAAGGCCTTTATGGAGGAAAATTATTAAAGTTTATTGAGATATTAAAAGAAGACCAAATAAATGGAGAGATATACAATGTTTTTGGCTAGGAAGACTCATTATTGAAAAGATATCAATTTTCTCCAAGTTGATCAATGGATTCAATACAATTACAAAAAGTAATACACACACTAGAAGAAGATATATGCAACGCGTTTACATGACAAAGGATTGGTATCCAGAATATATAAAGAAATATGAATCAATGAAAAAAAGACACACACGCCTAATAGAAAAATGGACAGAAGACATGAATAGTTATTTCACAGAAGAGGAACACTTTTATATATGGAAAAAAACCCCACTCAATTTCATTAGTAATCAGAGAAATGCAAATTAAATCCACAGTAAGACACCATATAATAGCCATCCATTTGGCAAATATTAGACAGTCAAGACCAAGTGGGTTGCTAAGATGTGAAGCAATGACACTCAACCATTGCCAGTGGGAGTGTAAACTAGTACAAACGTTTTAGGAAACAGTTCGGCATGACCAAGTAAAACCTGCTTCTAAGAGGAGAGGTTCTCAAATTTTTGGTCTTTGAACCTCTTTACATCCTTAAAAATTACTGAGAACTTCAAATGGCTGTTGTTCATGCAGGTTATATTTACCATCATTTGCCACATTAGAAATTAAAATAGACATTTTCAAAACACAAAAATATACAAGTATAAACGTGATTAGCTGTCAGAATGATGATGTCATCATATACTTGGAAACTATTTAAATTCATGAAAAATGAGAGTGAAAAGGACAAATAATGTCTTAGTATCGTTATGAAAATAGTTTTGTCCTCACAGACCCCTTGAAAGGGCCTCAGGGACCCTCAGAGGTCCCTGGACCACACTTTGAAAACCACTACCCTAGAGCAACTCTTGCACATGTGCACCAGGAGACATGTACAAAAATTCACTCATTCCTCCACACATCTACCCTGTGCCAGGCATTTTTCTAGACACTGTGAATGTCTAAACAGACAACGTCAGACGGGACAGACAAAATCCCTGCCCGCATGGAGCTTACATTATAATTGGCAGAATGTTCATAGCAGCATTGTTCACAATAGCCAAAAAGTGAAAATGATCCAAATCTCTGTGAGCAGAATGGATAAATTGTGGTATAGTCATGTGACGGAATACTATACAGTAGTGAAAACAAATGAAATACAGTTACATGCATAAACATGAATGGGAATCTCAGAAACAATTGTCAGAAAAAAGTCACCGAGGAATACATATTAGCATACCACTTACATAACAGTTTGAAAATAGGTAAGTCTAAACAACACATAGGGATACATATATAGATGGTAGAACCATAAATAAAAACATGAAAATTATTAGCCAAAATTCCAAAATAATGTTTTACCTTGCGTGTGGAGGAAAGACAAATGGGGGATTCTAGGCATCTGAGAATGTTCTAGTTCTTAAGCTGACGGTTGAGTGTATGTGTGTTCATCTTATTTATTTCAAAACAAATATTTTAAAAGACATAAGGTTAATGCAATACAAAATATCATTGACAAAGAGAGGGAGCATCTCCCAATATTTCAGCCACTGCTATGCATTGCATATCACCTAATTATTGAAACTGGTGGGGAAAAGGAATGAGTGTGGGCTGTCCTTCACAGAGGTGAACTAGGTTCCCATAGGGTCGGTATCCAATGAGATTTTATTGTAAGCTCTACCCAGTAGGCTAGGAGTCACTGGCATGATTCTGGTTAATTGGTTACTTTGTTCATTGGGTATTATTTGTATAAAGCTGATGGATGATGCAGATTCCCGCCCCTACCCGCCCCCCTTCAAAAAAAAAAAAAAACTGATAAAGACTTCACCTCCTTACTGAATTCTGTTGACTTTCAAAAGTACAAATTCCCTTTGGCACATTCTTCTAATAATGCATTTATGTGTTAAGTAATCCAAAAATACAGAAAGTGCATGGTGGCTATTGACTGTTACTCCACATTGATCAATAACAGGTGCCAGGCTGGTCACGCAAATGTCATAACAGTTTTGCAATCGTGTCTTTGCCAAGGTCATCACTGGTAATACTATTTTGCAGATTAAATAAAACAGTTAAGGTGCAATTTCTCCTGATTCAGGGTATTAGCTATACATTTTGGTATACGGTTTAAAAAAATAGATCTTGAAACATTTGCTGTATCTCCTGTACCCAAACAGGGCAAGCTAAAGTTATCTTGAGTTAGGGAGGTGGGACAAGAGGTAGACTAGGCCCAGCAGTAAATGGCTGGCAACCTATTCCCAGGAAACAGGGAAATAAAAAGTAGATTCTCCAGATCCAATCTCCCCAATTTTGTCTAATACAAGGGTGTCAACTCATCAGAAAGTTCTAGACATTGCAATAGGTATTTAAAAAACCTCAGGTAGCCAAGACCCAAAATCGTACCCATATGTAAGCTGGAATGGACAATGCCACCAGGGGGTGCTAAACTGCAACAGCTAGGATGATTGGTTGGGCCTTCAGCACTGCCCACTCTCTTACACGCTAGGCTGCCATAAATGGCACACGCATATCTTTGTTATATCAAATGGTAGTTATCATACCTGTAGGTTTTTCCTCTCTCTTTAATAAGAAACAGAGAAATAAGGAGGGAACCTTTCTCAAGTTCTTAGGAAACTTTCACTCTATCTCCCCAGACAGGAGAAGGAATAGATAATCCTCTTAGTCAAAGCTGGACATCTGTTGGACCATGATTTACTAGTGAAAAGAGTTATTCTGTGTTCAAAAACAAACGCCAGCTGCTACCTTTTATTTTTAACTTGTATGTGCTCAGACATAAAGGGTTCTCTTTATACTTTCCTCATTCTCATGCTGAGAAATGATATATCCTTTAGCTGCTTGCCTCTGGGTGGTAAGGAGACCAGGAAAGGGGAGTGGGTAGGACAGGGGACCATTTCCTTCTCTGTTACAGCCTTCATATCTGCTTTACAACCAATTCATCCTTGTTGCACTTTTATCTTGAGAGGTTCTATGTAAACACCCTGACATCTGAGTACTCTGCAAAGACTTTTGGTTGAACTAGCAAATCGAATCAGGAAATAGAATGCTTCTATTGCCTCCACACCCATTACCTCCTAGCCTTCCCTCTATCCAAGGCCAAAGGCTTCATAACCCTGTATTCCCAAGACTTTTGAACTTGAGGTACTAGCAGGAGTAGTAGTCAGATTGTAAATTTGATGAACTTCAGTACCAGGCCTTTGCCCAATTCAAGTTATCCAAGATATCAAATACACACAACAAAAGAAATTTAGACTCAGCTTCAGATGGTCTTGCTGAGATTAATAGTTCCATGAATGGAAATTTTCCTGATTTTAGCTCTGCAGAGGACAGGAAAGAAGCAAATGGATACTAATTACTAATAAGATACAGAAATCTGTTTTGAACAAGGACTAGTATCCTTGGATTATATAACCTTTTCTTTCTTCATTCGGTTTATAGAATTTGTTTCTTCCTAGAATGTTGTAGTTCATGTTTTTCTAGGCGTGATTTTTAAAAAGAGTCTTTTCCTAAGTTACAGGAATATATAAGTGTAGGGATTCCCCACTGTAACTGGGAATCTTGGAAGGAAG
>NW_011888797.1:4016432-4058874 GCF_000151845.1 Pteropus vampyrus | reverse complement strand
CAAATGTGGAATAAAATATAAGCAATAATATAACATTAAATAATATAAAATTATCTTTTTAAATGTGTCACTGAGTTGACATGAAAATAAGTTATCTGCAAAACTCCAAAAATAAGTGAAAATAGGGAACCTGAGGTTGGGTAAGCCCGCACCAAAGCCTGCTTTTGCCCTGAGAGTCAGCTGAACTCTGATACCATGCCTGAGACTCACTGGAGTCTAGAAGAGCCACCACAGCTAACTGGGCAGCAAGGAACATGGCCTCTCTCAACGTGGGTGTTAGGTGGGGGGACATAAATCGCCAGCACCCTGATTCATATCATTTAAAGGGAACCCTCAAGCTGATCATTTAAAAGGGTTTCAGATTTGTAGCCCCTCAGTGTCTGGCAGAGCAGATTCTCTCAAGGATCTCGATTTCATCCATACTGGATTCCTATTTTCCAAGGAAAGTAACTTTAAAATATTCCGAAACTCAAGAAAAAACAACAGTTTATACAACAGTGGAATCACCCACAAAGACTTTTTATTGGTATCAGCATAGGAAAAATTAATGATACGTAAAGGAATAGAAGCATGGAAAATATGAGTAATGAGCAAAAGATGATACAGAACAAATGGATTTTTAAATCAAATAGAACATTTAAGAAAAAAGTATAATTGAAAATAAAAACTGAACAAATAGAGGAGGGGAAAAAAAGAAAATGCAATGTGAAAGACAAGGCAAGAAGGGAGGAATGGACAAGAAAACGACAATTTATGATGCCTAGAAACAAATCCAATTTATATTTGTAATCACAAATATAAATGTACTAAACTATTCAGTTAAAGAGATACTTTCTCTGGCCTCATCTTTTAAGTGTGTCTCCTACAACTCAAAATACAAAGCCAAAGAAAGATCTAAGATTTTCAGGTAAAGACTAACCAAACTATTGCCATGGTAAGTAATAACAAATCAAAGGCAACAGCATTCATAGAGATTCAGAGTCACTACATAATTATAAAAGGTTCAATTCACCAAGGACGATAGAAAAATTCTAAATTAAAATGCATCTACTAATAATAAAGTGCCCCCTCCCCCCAAAAGGGCAAATACTGATGACTTTAAGGGAAATTGAGAAATCTATCATAATGAGATCTTGAGACTCTTCAGGAAATAAATCAAGTATAAGGTAAGTCAGTAAAGATATCTGCACAGCACAACTAACAAATTTGATCTAATGGACACAGCTCCACAATTGGGGAATACACACTCTTCAAGAATACGTGGAACATGTATGAGAACTGATCACATATCCTCAAATTTCAGAAAACTTTAGTAGTCTATTCTCTGGCAAAATGATAATAAAGATTAAGACAACTATAACACCCCTGGCATTTGGAAATAAAATAACCAATGGTTAAATATTCAAATCTCTGGAAGAATTAAGAAAAAAAGACACAAACTAATAGGAATGAAAAAGGGTCAGAACTATAGATGCTGTGGAAACTAAAAAAATAATATGAACAACTTCATGTAAAAAAAAATTAAGATGAAATGGAGAAGTTCCTAAAAATTTAATCGAAGCTGACAAGAATAATATAAAATCCTAATGATCCTATAACCCTTAAATGGAATCAATAGTTGAAATTCTTCTCCTAATGACCAAATGGCTTTAAAGACAAGGTCCAAATTTAAATTCTTCGAGACAAATGAAAAACTCATTTCACAAGGCTAGTATAACCTTGATACCACAACCAGACAATGACAGGACATGCAAGAGTATTACAGGCTGATTTCACTCATGAACATAGCAAAAATCCTCAATAAAATATTGGCATATTAAGTCCAGCAATGTACACACACACACACACACCATGACCAAGTTGGATTATCCTAGAAGGTTAGTTCAATATTAAAAAGTCAACCACCATAATTTAATACATTAACATTAAAAGATAAAACAATTCTACCACTTAAATAGATGAGAAAAAGCAATGAAATTCAATATTCATTCATAATAAAACTATTAGCAAACTAGAAATAGAAGAGAATCTCCCTAACCTGATAAAGGCCATTTATGGAGAAAAAAAAAAAGTGCTCAGTTGAAATGTTGAAAGCATTATCCCCTTTACACTGGGGCTAAGACAAGGATATTCGTTATCAGTTCTTTTCAACACTACTACAGGTCCTAGCCAGTACAGAAATATAAGAAGAAATTCTTTTAAAAGGTGTAAGCATTAGAGAGGAAGAAAACTTCTACTATTTGTACATATGAGTATACAAAAATTCAAACGGATATCTAGATACATTATTAGAGCTAATAAAAATTTAGCATGGTTGCTGGATCCAAAAATCAACACATAGCAACAATATATCTATAATCAGAAACAACCAGTTAGAATAGAAAGTGTAATTTAAAAAAACTTACCACAGTATTAAGAAATATAAAACTCATAGGAAGAAAACTAATATAAGACGTGAAGGCCTTTATGGAGGAAAATTATTAAAGTTTATTGAGATATTAAAAGAAGACCAAATAAATGGAGAGATATACAATGTTTTTGGCTAGGAAGACTCATTATTGAAAAGATATCAATTTTCTCCAAGTTGATCAATGGATTCAATACAATTACAAAAAGTAATACACACACTAGAAGAAGATATATGCAACGCGTTTACATGACAAAGGATTGGTATCCAGAATATATAAAGAAATATGAATCAATGAAAAAAAGACACACACGCCTAATAGAAAAATGGACAGAAGACATGAATAGTTATTTCACAGAAGAGGAACACTTTTATATATGGAAAAAAACCCCACTCAATTTCATTAGTAATCAGAGAAATGCAAATTAAATCCACAGTAAGACACCATATAATAGCCATCCATTTGGCAAATATTAGACAGTCAAGACCAAGTGGGTTGCTAAGATGTGAAGCAATGACACTCAACCATTGCCAGTGGGAGTGTAAACTAGTACAAACGTTTTAGGAAACAGTTCGGCATGACCAAGTAAAACCTGCTTCTAAGAGGAGAGGTTCTCAAATTTTTGGTCTTTGAACCTCTTTACATCCTTAAAAATTACTGAGAACTTCAAATGGCTGTTGTTCATGCAGGTTATATTTACCATCATTTGCCACATTAGAAATTAAAATAGACATTTTCAAAACACAAAAATATACAAGTATAAACGTGATTAGCTGTCAGAATGATGATGTCATCATATACTTGGAAACTATTTAAATTCATGAAAAATGAGAGTGAAAAGGACAAATAATGTCTTAGTATCGTTATGAAAATAGTTTTGTCCTCACAGACCCCTTGAAAGGGCCTCAGGGACCCTCAGAGGTCCCTGGACCACACTTTGAAAACCACTACCCTAGAGCAACTCTTGCACATGTGCACCAGGAGACATGTACAAAAATTCACTCATTCCTCCACACATCTACCCTGTGCCAGGCATTTTTCTAGACACTGTGAATGTCTAAACAGACAACGTCAGACGGGACAGACAAAATCCCTGCCCGCATGGAGCTTACATTATAATTGGCAGAATGTTCATAGCAGCATTGTTCACAATAGCCAAAAAGTGAAAATGATCCAAATCTCTGTGAGCAGAATGGATAAATTGTGGTATAGTCATGTGACGGAATACTATACAGTAGTGAAAACAAATGAAATACAGTTACATGCATAAACATGAATGGGAATCTCAGAAACAATTGTCAGAAAAAAGTCACCGAGGAATACATATTAGCTTACCACTTACATAACAGTTTGAAAATAGGTAAGTCTAAACAACACATAGGGATACATATATAGATGGTAGAACCATAAATAAAAACATGAAAATTATTAGCCAAAATTCCAAAATAATGTTTTACCTTGCGTGTGGAGGAAAGACAAATGGGGGATTCTAGGCATCTGAGAATGTTCTAGTTCTTAAGCTGACGGTTGAGTGTATGTGTGTTCATCTTATTTATTTCAAAACAAATATTTTAAAAGACATAAGGTTAATGCAATACAAAATATCATTGACAAAGAGAGGGAGCATCTCCCAATATTTCAGCCACTGCTATGCATTGCATATCACCTAATTATTGAAACTGGTGGGGAAAAGGAATGAGTGTGGGCTGTCCTTCACAGAGGTGAACTAGGTTCCCATAGGGTCGATATCCAATGAGATTTTATTGTAAGCTCTACCCAGTAGGCTAGGAGTCACTGGCATGATTCTGGTTAATTGGTTACTTTGTTCATTGGGTATTATTTGTATAAAGCTGATGGATGATGCAGATTCCCGCCCCTACCCGCCCCCCTTCAAAAAAAAAAAAACTGATAAAGACTTCACCTCCTTACTGAATTCTGTTGACTTTCAAAAGTACAAATTCCCTTTGGCACATTCTTCTAATAATGCATTTATGTGTTAAGTAATCCAAAAATACAGAAAGTGCATGGTGGCTATTGACTGTTACTCCACATTGATCAATAACAGGTGCCAGGCTGGTCACGCAAATGTCATAACAGTTTTGCAATCGTGTCTTTGCCAAGGTCATCACTGGTAATACTATTTTGCAGATTAAATAAAACAGTTAAGGTGCAATTTCTCCTGATTCAGGGTATTAGCTATACATTTTGGTATACGGTTTAAAAAAATAGATCTTGAAACATTTGCTGTATCTCCTGTACCCAAACAGGGCAAGCTAAAGTTATCTTGAGTTAGGGAGGTGGGACAAGAGGTAGACTAGGCCCAGCAGTAAATGGCTGGCAACCTATTCCCAGGAAACAGGGAAATAAAAAGTAGATTCTCCAGATCCAATCTCCCCAATTTTGTCTAATACAAGGGTGTCAACTCATCAGAAAGTTCTAGACATTGCAATAGGTATTTAAAAAACCTCAGGTAGCCAAGACCCCAAATCGTACCCATATGTAAGCTGGAATGGACAATGCCACCAGGGGGTGCTAAACTGCAACAGCTAGGATGATTGGTTGGGCCTTCAGCACTGCCCACTCTCTTACACGCTAGGCTGCCATAAATGGCACACGCATATCTTTGTTATATCAAATGGTAGTTATCATACCTGTAGGTTTTTCCTCTCTCTTTAATAAGAAACAGAGAAATAAGGAGGGAACCTTTCTCAAGTTCTTAGGAAACTTTCACTCTATCTCCCCAGACAGGAGAAGGAATAGATAATCCTCTTAGTCAAAGCTGGACATCTGTTGGACCATGATTTACTAGTGAAAAGAGTTATTCTGTGTTCAAAAACAAACGCCAGCTGCTACCTTTTATTTTTAACTTGTATGTGCTCAGACATAAAGGGTTCTCTTTATACTTTCCTCATTCTCATGCTGAGAAATGATATATCCTTTAGCTGCTTGCCTCTGGGTGGTAAGGAGACCAGGAAAGGGGAGTGGGTAGGACAGGGGACCATTTCCTTCTCTGTTACAGCCTTCATATCTGCTTTACAACCAATTCATCCTTGTTGCACTTTTATCTTGAGAGGTTCTATGTAAACACCCTGACATCTGAGTACTCTGCAAAGACTTTTGGTTGAACTAGCAAATCGAATCAGGAAATAGAATGCTTCTATTGCCTCCACACCCATTACCTCCTAGCCTTCCCTCTATCCAAGGCCAAAGGCTTCATAACCCTGTATTCCCAAGACTTTTGAACTTGAGGTACTAGCAGGAGTAGTAGTCAGATTGTAAATTTGATGAACTTCAGTACCAGGCCTTTGCCCAATTCAAGTTATCCAAGATATCAAATACACACAACAAAAGAAATTTAGACTCAGCTTCAGATGGTCTTGCTGAGATTAATAGTTCCATGAATGGAAATTTTCCTGATTTTAGCTCTGCAGAGGACAGGAAAGAAGCAAATGGATACTAATTACTAATAAGATACAGAAATCTGTTTTGAACAAGGACTAGTATCCTTGGATTATATAACCCTTTCTTTCTTCATTCGGTTTATAGAATTTGTTTCTTCCTAGAATGTTGTAGTTCATGTTTTTCTAGGCGTGATTTTTAAAAAGAGTCTTTTCCTAAGTTACAGGAATATATAAGTGTAGGGATTCCCCACTGTAACTGGGAATCTTGGAAGGAAGGTGTGCCAATGTCATCTTCTTTTCCAGTAGTGTAAGAATCCTTTGTCCTATAAGCTCAGAGGTGACATCAGTGACCTGACTTGATATGTTAAGTGAATCCAGTGCGGTTCTAATGCTGGTGTCCCCTGTGCTTAAGTATTAAATAGGTAGGTAGTTTTTTCTAATGTTAGACAACTGCCTGTTTTTTCTATATGGAAATCAGAGAGATTAACTTTTAAAATATTTTTATCTCATTCTCCTGATCATCCAATGTTAAAAATCATAATCTAGCAATGTACACTGACCAAAGACTTCCTCTTGAGATCTATGCATACCTATATTAAATTCCTTTTAGCCTAGTAAATATGTGACACATCTCTTACTTACCCCAGGACTTCTTTAAGGAACTTAAGTAATAGAAGGATAGAGTAACACAAAGCTGGAGTCTGTATTTCCTCCAGAGGCTTAAATCTGCTAAAAACTTTCAGAGCCACCCCCCACCCCCGCCCCATTTTGACCCCAATTTGAGAAGGGGAAGTGAGAGTACGGAGAGATACAAGGTGACAATTTTCTTTAATAATTTGTTAAAATATTTAAGTACCAGCTAATGAGTGATCTGGAAGAGAGATACAGTCCCAGTCTCTGCTTCAAAGACCTACCACCTGGCAGAGGGAGAGGAATAATGCTAACAGATAAGGGCACAAAGCTTTCAGGCTGCTGTGGCAGAAGATTTAACAAAGGACAGTGGGGGCACAAGAGGAAGGGGTCAAATCTACTTAGAAATGAAGTATGTCAGGAAAGGCTCCAACAGGTTGGCAACCTTTGACCTGAATCATGAAAAAACCAATGGAGACAGGTGAGAGCGGAAAAGGGAACCGCAGACAGAAGGACATAAAGAAATGCAGAGTGCAGCATCGTAGAAACTAAAAAACTGTGACAGTGTCAGGAAAGCAGTTCAAAGCTTCCAATGGCAAGACGAAGTATGAAGAAAAGGTTCAATGGATTTGGGGAATGAGAAGTTATCCCTGACCTTTGCTAGAGCCATTTTGATGGAGTAGCAGGTCAGAAGCCTGGCTGTTCTGAGTTAAAATGGGTGAAAAGCACATGGGGAAAAAAAATTGAGTAAATTTCACTTATATGTGAAAACTAAAAAACACAAAACAAACAGAAACAGACTCAGAAACAGAAAACTGATGGTTGCCGGGGGGTGGAGGGTTAAAGATGGGTGAAAAAGTGAAAAAGAATAAGAGGTACTAAATTCCAGTTATAAATTAAAAAGCCACAGGGATGGAAGGTACAGCACATGGGATATAGTCAATAATATTGTAATAAATTTGCACGGTGACAGATGGGTATTAGATTTATCATGGTGATCACATCATAAGTTATATAAATGTTGATTCACTATGTTGTACACCTGAAACTAATATATTATATGCCAACTATACTTTAATAAAATTTTTTTAAAAGAGTAAATAGAAGACAAAAAAGAGGTGACAACAAGTATAGACTATTTCTTGGAACCATTTGCCTTTTTACTTTCAAGTATACTAGTTCAGCTACAGTTAGGCTTTACATTTCTACCAGAAAATGACTCCCAAACACAATCTACTAACTTAAAAACAAATTTAGACACAATCCATTCTTTATGAAACTCCTATATTATTTTAAGTGAATGATATAAAATCAACGTTTCTACAGATTTACTCTGCCATCACTAATTCTTCTTTCATATAGTTCAAAATGAATAACACCTATAATTGGTTATAGCAGAAAAAGGTGCTTTATTTTACATATCATTGGTACACAATACATAAAACTGCCTAAAAGCAGTCTTGGAAAACACAACTGTCAGTTATATCTTAAATGGTCAAAGACCAAGTCTGTTTTGCAACCTACTTCATTTATGACCAGATGACTGCCGTAATTTTAAATGCTAATAATCTCTTTCATATTCAATGTTACAAATGATTTTATGCTACAAGTGCTGCAATTTTTTAAAATAAAAATATCTTCAGTTATAGTAGACCATATTTCTAACCGGAGCCAATCTTTGCTAGTCTACAAGTCTTTGAAATAATGCATCAGCAATTTCCCCTTCTTATAGATGGCTATATTTATGTAATTGGGTTATGGGGCAGGGGGGCTCATACATGTAATCAGATTATTTCCATTTTTAAAAAAATGCAGATGAAAATGAGTTTATAATACCCTATCTCTAGTTAAATTGCCAAAACAGTTTACTAAACTAAAGTGAAGCCAATATGATACTTTGGAAAACAATTCTAAGAGCATGCAACATCAAAATCTTTCTGCTACGTATGTGAACCAAAGTTGCAGAGCCCAGGAAGAGGACTGTGGCACAAAGACTTCTACATCTGAATTGCTTATCCAGCTAAGAGGAGTAAAGAAAGTAATTTAACTCAGTGTAAATCTTCTTAAGATATCTGCAAAATATAGCCCACTACTACTCAGAAGGGATCTTCACTTAGAAATGTGCCAATCTTAAGAGCCAAATGTACTTCACTTCTCATTTACCCCAACCCATTCTAGTCATGAACTCACAGCTCAAAGATCTCTTATTAACTATTAATGTCAAAGCCACAGAGATTTCTCAATAGCATCTTTTAGTCATCAATCCCTTATCAGAAAGATAAATGTAACTAGTACTTAGTGTACAAATGCCAAGAAATGATAACAGAATCTGGGCTAATTCTCAAAGCAGAAACATTAGTTATTTTAATAAATCCCTTGGTAGAGAAAGACTGCCTTTCTCTCTAGAAAACAAGACAGATGTTAGAACCACAGGTTCATATTCACCATCTGGTCTAGAACAGGAGAGGCATTTAAGCAAAGTAAACTAAATCAAATACTAAGTAGGTATAAATGTGCATGCTCAAACAAATACTCTATTCCTTGCTTAAAGTCAACTTACTCCTTGTCATGAAGAGCAGTGCTTTAAGATACAAATTGTTCTTTAATGCAGAGAATAAGATGTTAAAAGCCAGATGTTTTTCTAATAAAGCAAATGATCGTTAAAATAATTGGGCTTGAAGCATATACTTACTATAACTTTCCATTCTTACTTTTTATAACTAAACACACACGTATACAAAACAAACCCTAGCATTTAATATGTGCAAAATCGCTTACCATTTATTTTAACTTTGGTTAAGTATGACTTTAGCCTATATCAGACATATGGAAGCTACACAAATGATTACAAACATAATAATGAGGTAAGTTAAAATTCTACTAGTGCAAAAAGCAAGCATATGCCAAAAGCAAAGCATATGAGTTAAACAAATGCAGAATGAAGCTCTCACCAAGGGAGGTGCTGGGATAACAAACCAGAGAAGCTCCTTGTAAACATTGTTTGTAAAGTACACATTTAAAGATTAAGGATTCATACAGCCACAGAAAAAAAAGGTATTCTAACAACACCATAGTAGTGCATTTATTTTACCTTTAGAGTTCGGAAATCACTCATTACGTGTCTAACAATTTGCATATTAATTAGTGAGACACATTAATTACAAATACTGTAGTATAAAAATCCCAGTTCTTTACAAAAATTATATATTAAAATATTCTATACACTTTAAATTAGTAACTGGAACATACATATATATCAATTCTGAACAATTAAATCCATCTTTGCTGGGAGTATTATACATGAAGTTTGAGGACATAGCTACTCAGTCAACCTAAACTGGCATAAGGTTACAAGGTATAAAAAAGATAGACCTGTGCCCCTGCATTTACTGCAGCTCTTAGTTTGAAATATCTTTTCTGCAATTATTGCTCTGTATATCCATTCCCGATTTAAATAGGCAGTGGAACCATGAAATTCCTACAAGGTTTAAAACAGGTTACATGTAGCAGAGTGTCCATAAAGCCTATCTGCATCTTTAAGGTTGTAATGGAACCTGAGTATGCTATCTAATGCTTATATTTCAGTTGTAAAAAAGTTTATACAATTTCGAGGTAAAAACAATGCAAAAATAAAACATTTAGAGCATTTACAAAAATCTTACAAATGTTTAAAACACTATTTCAAAATTTGTGTCCTTTTAAGGTGCTTCTTTCTTTCTGCATTAAGGGGGACATACATTTTAATTTTGAATGTTAAATAATGAATGCTTTAATTTCAGCACAAGCAAAGTTAGGACCATTAAGACATGTTGAAATGTTCAGGGACATACTTCACTTTTGATGAAAATACAGAATCTAAGTGCTGAAAGGGACCTTAAAGGTAAATCTTTTAACTCCCTCATCTATTAATGAGGAAACTGAGGGCCAAATAAGTTAAGTAATTTGGCCAAAAATATATTCCAATATATCACTCTGGTATGAATCGAGGAAATCCATTATTCTTTTTGTATTTTGCCATGATTCTTGGAAAATAATGAAAATTCAAAAGCAGAGTTTCTGAACTTGCCTCGTTCTTTTTTAATTTCTTAAGCTCTGTGCTAATTGTAAACAAAGAAATCAAATGCCTGCTAAAACTAAGATCACGAATATTATCTAGTGGAAGATAGCAGTTAGAAGACCACTACTCACACAGAATAAAGGTAGAGGGAGTAAGTACTCAAAGCCAGGGCCTTTGCAATGTGGAGAACACTTACTATGTAAGACAGCACAGTGTACAGCAGCCAGTTACTAGAATCATCTTAATAACTCTAGGATGACTGAGTTACATGGCCTTTATAAAAGATACTGGGGTAATGAAGCCTTCTACATTTTATCTTAATTTTCCTATTTTCCTTAATAGAAGAGCTATAAGGAAGAATTCATATACTAAGTTTCAGAGAGTTTTTGCTTCTTTTCTATTTTTATTTGGATCTAGAATTGAGCAAATACATTTTAAGAACTTACAAATTCAAATTCATGACTGCTAGAAATACAAACAATACTCTTTTAAATGATGAATCTTCATAACCAGTTACTAATAAATAATCATAATCACAATAGCTTCGGTAAAAAAAAAAAATCAATTTAAAGGTGCTTTTTTATTGTTACCTTGAAGCCATCGAACTTGTGTAGCTGGTCCATATCCCTTTTCATTCTTTGCTGATATTCTGAACACAATGGCAGGTCTGGATGTATAATCAATATGTGCATTTGCAAGTTGCCCCGCAGTTACTATACAGGATGTCTTAAGACCACAGTAAATCCTCATAAATACAAGTTGACTTGGATTATCTTGTATTTGTGCTGTGCGAATCGCCAAGTAGGCTGAGTATTCCAAAATATTTCCAGAAGGTGAAGTTGGAGGTTCCCAGGAAAGATGAATACCCTCGACATTCTTGAACAGAGGGGAGGAAAAAAAAACAACAGGTAAAGATTCTGAAGTTTTCTCTAATATCACTTATGTTGAGTTTATATCTTTAAAACACAAGATGCTGCTTTTTGCTATGGTAACTGCAACAGATGTTAGAACTTGTAACGTTGAGTTTTAAGAACCTACCTCAATTGGATCTGCAATGTTTAATTCATTCCCATTTTTCAAAAACATTAAGTAGGCTTAAATGTCTGCCTGTACTATCTCAAGAAGGGGATTTTTCTTACTTGAAATGATACCTTTTCTTCTTTAAGGAGAGGCAGGATCTTCAGATAAAATATAATCCAATTTCATGTATTCTATTAGAATTCTCCAGTAGAAACTTTTTGGTTCCATAAACAAGAACAAAATTAGTATTAAGAAGCCAGATTTCCCTTTCTGTAATTTGGACGCTATAATTCTACTAGAAATTTAAGCCTTAAAAATACTGTGATTAGCAAAAAACATTATTTAAACTTTTAATCTACCCCTTTTAGATATCTCTCATTTCATCAGACACTAACAAGAATCTCTAAACTGACAGTTTTACTTTATATACAAAGTTTCAATAATTTAAATCACCAAATCTCAACCTGACTTGACAGCTTACCTTTGAAATTCTGACTGCAGAAGGAGCTCCAGGAAAACCGGGAATACAAGTTTTAAATTCACTGATTTTGCTGAAAGGGCCTATTCCACAACCATTGATAGCAGCAACCCTGAATCTGTAGCCTGTGCCTGGAACAAGATCTTGTTTCTTAAGTAAACTGTAGTCAGGTGCGTCTGCATTTCCTATCTAAAAGTGAAGAAAAGGTGCAATTAATTATTTTTTAATTAAACAAAATTTTTAAAGAATGAATTATGTTTTAAGGTTCTAGTTTACATTTATTTATTTCCCTCTTTTCACACATGGAATGAGCCCTCCAATACAAAGCAACAAAGCCCATAAATTAGTGATTCTTATTCAGGGGAAAAATGTCCTTTCTAGTTGAGAATCACTGATTATAAAAAGAAATATAAGGGTATTCTGTACATGAAGTGAATGAAGGTAGAAAAAAATTAACAACCACTAAACTATAAACAAAATAACAACTATTGCATCTTCTTGCCTAATAGATGTTAAATAATTAGATTGCATATGCTGGGTAGGAAGATTATAACACAACTTTCGAACAGTTTTTACATATTCTAACTTTCACTACACCTCTGTGAAACATGTCGCACCAATGTACCACCTCATTTTTAAGGGCGTTACGACATCTCCATTTTACAGATGAGGAAACCGATCTGTCCAAGATCACACTGTTGAGTGCGGGAACTAATGATTCAAGCCAAGTTTACTGGTTCTAAACTTTATGCTTTTATCTTTTGGCAAAAACAAGTAACTACGAGGACCTTAGACACGGATATTTCCTCATTTGAAATCAAACTGCAGCCAGAAATTTCACTAGGCATAATACAAACAAATTATTAACCAGGATTTCTATTTTTTTCAAGAATTAGAAGAATTCAATATGAAAAAGTGAGACACCAGAATAGTAGAGAAACTAAAATAACATGATAAATGATATAGTCTCCATTTGTGCAGATCTTTGGGAGATTCTAACTAAATATCTATTTCCTTGGCAACTTCCTCTCTGAAATTTCCCATTCCAGAAAAAAAAAATTAGTTCAATATGTTTTGGGGCTGTTACCTGTTTTACAACTCTTAGAGGCTTAATATCATGTTTATGTACATGAAGTCCTCCTTAAGAGACTTCGGAATCAAGTGAAAATTAGATTGTATTCAGTAGCCTACAGGGGCTTTTAAATTTTTTTAATTGTGAAATCAGGAATAAAAAAGTTCTCAGTAAGAAAAAAGATGTCCTATTCTCTAAACATATCAGGTAACAAAGTCAGAGATATCTCAAAAATTTCTTATCTGTACTGGCCAGATTACATTATTTATGACTCAAAATCTAGCCCAGTGTTTCTATAAGATTTTTTTTTTTTAGGCGAGGCAACCCTTGGTTGATCTCACAGATTGCAAGGACCTTGTCAACTTACAATCCTTATTTATTTTTTTTTTTACGTCTACAGCACCCTGTCTTCCTAGGTGGTCTCCCATCCAAGTACTAACCCTGCTTAGCTTCCGAGATCAGATGGGATCGGGCTTATTCAGGGTGGCATGGCCGTAGACTCTATATGATTTTTTAAATAATCTTCTTGTGATATAGTCTATAAAAAAGAGCTTTAAAAAAATAATACAAGATAACTAAGTATACAGAACTTTCAATTGTAGATTGTGAACAGATCTCCATTTCAGGCATTCAAGTGTTTAAACAAGGTTCTAAAAAAAATCTCATTATTGAGGCTTATGACTCACAATATAGAAAATGTCAATAGCTACCTTTGAGATGCTTTGTTTCCCTTTTGGCAGCAAATAAAACTGGCTCACCAAAGCTGTATTATTTTTAAAAATTCCTACATCACACCACTGTCGTTCTCCTGCTTTCATTGTGGCCACTGGATTTGAAGGAGTCTCTTTCTAATTTCAGAGAAAGAAAAACTTATGAACATTCTTACTGAGCATACAAGAAACTTCAAGATCTAATAAATCCATGCAGTGATCTACAAGTAGGTATATGGGTAAACACCACAATATTAATAGCTCATAAGTAAATAAACTCTTAACAGATTAGGTCAACTAACAGTGAAACAGGGATGCCAATTCAAACACAGGGAGTGACAGGCATTCTCCAAGTCAGTAGCTCTGTACTATCGACCTGGCTGAAGTTAGCATGCTTTCCAATCAGTGATGTGTTAAAGATGCCAGCTGTTTCATAGAACATTGTCATTTCAGAGACTCTCTCAGAAAATATAATCCCTTTAGTGTAATATTACAACTTGCTCCAAAAGGAACAAATAAAAAATTTATTCCAAGCTGGCCGATTTCTAGATTCAAAAACAACTAGCAGAAATTCAGTGATCTTTATACTTGAAATACCTGTGATTCTCCAAACCTAAAAGGAGAAAAAATGTTCAAAACTAAAATGCAATTTGAATATACTTTAGTATATACTAAAGAGGAGCAGATTAAACAGTTTTACATTTTTACCTTGCTTTAAAACAACTTCCTCTACCTTAAGCTACTTTTAGTGATAAGTGAATTATACTTATCCCTGGAACTAACCTTTTTAAGCCATCTTCTTTATAAATGACACTGTTTCCAGAAGCTCAAAACAAATGTGCACTTCAGTTATTTATTTCTGTCTTAAATATATAACAGCAGAGGTACATGCTTATAATTCACATTATTAGTTATTTAGGCTATCACACACGACAAAGTGAGCTAACTAGGCGTCTTTAAGGTTAAAAAAAGGAATAGCTTTGAACTTGTTTTCATTTTTAAAGCTGTAAAAATTCTCTTCAACAACTTTTATAAAACGACTGGCTTCAACTGAAATAACAAATATCATTCTGGCTGATGCATTGCAAAATAGATTTAAGAGAAAAAAAGTTCCTTTTAATAATTCTTCCCTGAGAAGAGTCTAAGAATACTAGTACTTAATTTTCTGAAAAGATAAAAGCTGATGAAGGTAAATATGTGATCAAAATCCATAAAATCATGATTGAAAGAAAACTAAAATTATAGATAATTCTTGAAGACTCTAAAAAGTAAATAGTAGGTCAAATAAAAAAAAAATCCTGCCTATAGCAATAAAGTTAAATGACTGATAATTTAAAAATAAATTTAAAAGTATATACACACACATGCACACAAACATGTATTGTCTTATCTTGGTGTCTTTGTGAGGCACATTCCTAGCATTTTAAGTTTAGTGCCGTGCAGACCAATTCCGGTCTTCCACAAAACCACCTGATGCCAGAGAATAGCGGGCTGCCCTCCAGGTGTGTCTAAGTCAATACTGCACTATTCTGTTGTGCTATTAAATAGTAGCAGTAGAGCCATTCAAGTTTTACATTCCATAACATGTCCTTTTACTCTTAGAACCATTACTGTAATTTACATTTATACATATGTATACACACACATTTCTGATTATGAAAGTAACTCATTTCATTATAGAAAAAAACTGAAAATATAAAGAAGAAAGTAAAAATTATCCGTGGCCCCATAACCTGTTAAAAGTCATCTAGTATTGTCGTGTGGATGTGTATGGACTCTTGTGAGAGTGTGAATGTATGTATTGAGTGTATTTTTTAATAAACTTGCGACCACAGTATGTATGTATGTATGTATGTATATAATTTTTATCCAGCTTTTTTCACTTAACTGTGTACATTTCTCCATTCAACCTTTCATTTCTCAATCTACGTCAAATCATTACTAGAGAACATCTAAGAATCTTTTTGTGGATTTATGTCGAAGCTGCTCAGCATTTAAAGCACATTTAACCTTCCATACACGCGTATCATCTCTGGGTCATGTACTTACAGAAAATGGCATCGCTGCAGCGTGGGCCTCTACACGGCTGATCTTGGTTGCAGGGAGTGCACACGTATCATCAACTAAAAATTAAACAATTTATCAGATAAGACTTACATCATCACTCATCAGACACATTAAAATAAGATTTATAAATACACAAAAATAGCCAGAAGGAGAAAATCATAATAATTACGATTGTGTATCCTCTAACTCAAACTAATTCATAAAGTTCATTTTTCAAGGGTTTGATAACTAGCTAGAACTTCAGAGAATGTTTACCAATTATGAAGTACAATTCCTGTTACAAAAAAAATGAGAATTTACAAAATCAGAAATAAATCAGCTGTGAGAATTGTTACTCCATAGTCCAGAACTAATCTTTTCCAAGAAATTGCTGAATATATTTACAGTATTGTATTTCAGTGTGTGCTGATTTAAATATTTTATGTAAGACAGCAGAGTATTTTATATAATATTTTAATTGAAATGTTTTGTATGTTTACATATGATTCAATCCAAGATGAAATGCAATTCCCATCTAAAACAAAGAAGTCTGATGAATTTATATACAAAAATGGTTCAAAATACAGTATGTGAAACACATTTCAAACCTTCAGATTTGGTACTGAATGTTGTTAGTGAAGTTTCATCTTTAACAACTGCCCCATTTGTACTGGATGATTCAGTTTTAATGGTCTGCTGGGTTACCATAGTTTGTGCGCTGGGAACAGTACTGGATACAGAAGGTTCAGGAATTACTGTTCTTAAGTCCAGGCAACTACTTAGAACACCTATATTTGCTGAAGTGTGAGGACCTAAAATTAAAGGGAGACGATCAATTATTAACATAATACCTGCCGATAATTGTTGTATCTTATAGTTCTTGTCATACAATTCTTGGTATTTTTCAATTTTAAAATCATAAACATGAGCACTACAAATGAATTAACCATTAGACATATGAATTAACCATTAGACATAAAATGTTTTGAAAAATAAAGTATATTATAGCCATAACATGTCCAACTTCTCAACATCCTCTTTCATTCTAAACACTAAACCACTGTTCTCAAACTCTACTAAATTACAGATCAAATGGCCCTGCTTCCCATTTTAGGGTCATTAGGCATGAATGCCATCAATTTTCTGCCTTCTCCTGCCATACACTAGAAAGCTATTTATCACTGTGGCTATCCTCCCCATCTTCTCTCCCACTTCATAGGATGCACTGACCTCCCTCCTATGGAAGTTTAATCTGTCCTCCTGCATGTGCTTTTGGTTCCACTCCTCCCCCATATTTTGGGATCCTCTCATCAATTATTCCTCTCTCTTTAGAATTCGAAGGTTCTTTTTCTTCAGTAATTTTGGCTTTCAGTCCATAAATATTATCATCTCCCAAGCAAACAGATGGACATCTGCCTTGACCCCATAAGTCTTCTCCAGTTACCATCTCCCCTCTTTCATTTCCTTCAGAGCAGACTACACTTCCTGGACCTCCCAAAATTTGGTTTCCAGCACACTATGTATTTTAATGAAATGGCTCTGGCAAACATCAATGATTTCTCAGGGATACTTTTCAATTTTCATTTACGTTACCTTCTGCAATGTAAACTATGCTGACCACATAATGTTCTCTGAAGCTGTTTCTTTATATGACTTATATTCATGCATTTCACAATACTAAAGATTTACTATCTACCAGACATTATGCTTGTTTCTATATGGTGAAACAAAGCAGGCATGGTCCATAGCTCATGAACTTATTTACAGTCACGTGGTAGATAAAAGACACGCATACACTGGTCACAAACTGTGATGCCCACCATAAAGAAAAAAAAAATGATATACCAATCTTTTCAGTTCTTTTCCTAACCTTCTAGGAATCCTTATCAATCTCTTTAGCTGGCTTCTCTTCCTCAAATGACTCCTTAAAGGCAGGTGTTCCTACGCCTTTTCTCCTTTTACGTAGTTTCCCTGCATTTTAATTACCATTCATGAATCATACATCTCTCAAATACATATATCCTAGGCACTATGGCAGGTGCTGGGGATCTAGCAGTGGACACGACAGACAAGGTCCTCGCTTCTGTGGAACTTACATTTTAGATACCCTTAACTTCTAAATTTTTACTTCCAGCCAAGAACTGCTTCTGAGACTCCAGACCTAAGCATCCAACTGCCCATCAGAAATCTTTACCAATGTTCTTCGAGTGCCTCAAAAACAGGAAATTCAGAGCTGAATCTATCTTTTCCCCAAATTTGTTCTTGCTCCTGTATTTTCTATCTTGATGAGTATCAGCATCCATCGAATGCCCAACCCAAAAAGTTGGGAGTCATGTTCAACTCATTTTAATGTTTCATATCGACCAGTTTTCAAGTCTAATAGATGCTACTTTCTAAAAGTCTCTGACGTGCTCCTTCCTCTCCATCCCACCCAATGTTTTAGTCTCTATGCAGCTCGTGGGAGTCTTAAAAGTATCCTAATCATTTCCCATTATAGTTCTTCCTGACAGTGAGGCTAGAGTGCCTTACTAGAGAACATCTAAGAATCTTTTTGTGGATTTATGTCGAAGCTGCTCAGCATTTAAAGCACATTTAACCTTCCATACACGCGTATCATCTCTGGGTCATGTACTTACAGAAAATGGCATCGCTGCAGCGTGGGCCTCTACACGGCTGATCTTGGTTGCAGGGAGTGCACACGTATCATCAACTAAAAATTAAACAATTTATCGGATAAGACTTACATCATCACTCATCAGACACATTAAAATAAGATTTATAAATACACAAAAATAGCCAGAAGGAGAAAATCATAATAATTACGATTGTGTATCCTCTAACTCAAACTAATTCATAAAGTTCATTTTTCAAGGGTTTGATAACTAACTAGAACTTCAGAGAATGTTTACCAATTATGAAGTACAATTCCTGTTACAAAAAAAATGAGAATTTACAAAATCAGAAATAAATCAGCTGTGAGAATTGTTACTCCATAGTCCAGAACTAATCTTTTCCAAGAAATTGCTGAATATATTTACAGTATTGTATTTCAGTGTGTGCTGATTTAAATATTTTATGTAAGACAGCAGAGTATTTTATATAATATTTTAATTGAAATGTTTTGTATGTTTACATATGATTCAATCCAAGATGAAATGCAATTCCCATCTAAAACAAAGAAGTCTGATGAATTTATATACAAAAATGGTTCAAAATACAGTATGTGAAACACATTTCAAACCTTCAGATTTGGTACTGAATGTTGTTAGTGAAGTTTCATCTTTAACAACTGCCCCATTTGTACTGGATGATTCAGTTTTAATGGTCTGCTGGGTTACCATAGTTTGTGCGCTGGGAACAGTACTGGATACAGAAGGTTCAGGAATTACTGTTCTTAAGTCCAGGCAACTACTTAGAACACCTATATTTGCTGAAGTGTGAGGACCTAAAATTAAAGGGAGACGATCAATTATTAACATAATACCTGCCGATAATTGTTGTATCTTATAGTTCTTGTCATACAATTCTTGGTATTTTTCAATTTTAAAATCATAAACATGAGCACTACAAATGAATTAACCATTAGACATATGAATTAACCATTAGACATAAAATGTTTTGAAAAATAAAGTATATTATAGCCATAACATGTCCAACTTCTCAACATCCTCTTTCATTCTAAACACTAAACCACTGTTCTCAAACTCTACTAAATTACAGATCAAATGGCCCTGCTTCCCATTTTAGGGTCATTAGGCATGAATGCCATCAATTTTCTGCCTTCTCCTGCCATACACTAGAAAGCTATTTATCACTGTGGCTATCCTCCCCATCTTCTCTCCCACTTCATAGGATGCACTGACCTCCCTCCTATGGAAGTTTAATCTGTCCTCCTGCATGTGCTTTTGGTTCCACTCCTCCCCCATATTTTGGGATCCTCTCATCAATTATTCCTCTCTCTTTAGAATTCGAAGGTTCTTTTTCTTCAGTAATTTTGGCTTTCAGTCCATAAATATTATCATCTCCCAAGCAAACAGATGGACATCTGCCTTGACCCCATAAGTCTTCTCCAGTTACCATCTCCCCTCTTTCATTTCCTTCAGAGCAGACTACACTTCCTGGACCTCCCAAAATTTGGTTTCCAGCACACTATGTATTTTAATGAAATGGCTCTGGCAAACATCAATGATTTCTCAGGGATACTTTTCAATTTTCATTTACGTTACCTTCTGCAATGTAAACTATGCTGACCACATAATGTTCTCTGAAGCTGTTTCTTTATATGACTTATATTCATGCATTTCACAATACTAAAGATTTACTATCTACCAGACATTATGCTTGTTTCTATATGGTGAAACAAAGCAGGCATGGTCCATAGCTCATGAACTTATTTACAGTCACGTGGTAGATAAAAGACACGCATACACTGGTCACAAACTGTGATGCCCACCATAAAGAAAAAAAAAATGATATACCAATCTTTTCAGTTCTTTTCCTAACCTTCTAGGAATCCTTATCAATCTCTTTAGCTGGCTTCTCTTCCTCAAATGACTCCTTAAAGGCAGGTGTTCCTACGCCTTTTCTCCTTTTACGTAGTTTCCCTGCATTTTAATTACCATTCATGAATCATACATCTCTCAAATACATATATCCTAGGCACTATGGCAGGTGCTGGGGATCTAGCAGTGGACACGACAGACAAGGTCCTCGCTTCTGTGGAACTTACATTTTAGATACCCTTAACTTCTAAATTTTTACTTCCAGCCAAGAACTGCTTCTGAGACTCCAGACCTAAGCATCCAACTGCCCATCAGAAATCTTTACCAATGTTCTTCGAGTGCCTCAAAAACAGGAAATTCAGAGTTGAATCTATCTTTTCCCCAAATTTGTTCTTGCTCCTGTATTTTCTATCTTGATGAGTATCAGCATCCATCGAATGCCCAACCCAAAAAGTTGGGAGTCATGTTCAACTCATTTTAATGTTTCATATCGACCAGTTTTCAAGTCTAATAGATGCTACTTTCTAAAAGTCTCTGACGTGCTCCTTCCTCTCCATCCCACCCAATGTTTTAGTCTCTATGCAGCTCGTGGGAGTCTTAAAAGTATCCTAATCATTTCCCATTATAGTTCTTCCTGACAGTGAGGCTAGAGTGCCCTTTACACACACACACACACACACACACACACACCCCCTAATCACGCCACTCTTCAACTCTTATAAAATACCAGCTACTCCTGCAGAGAAAAAGCCCAATCTCCTCATTTTAACTTGAGATTGGATGGTCATTTATTCACACATTTGAGTGTTTATGAGGTACAGATACGGTCATTGTACAACCACTCTGGTTTTCCCATTTGCCTATTATTCATTTCACCCAAACTGCCTTACAATGTAGGAGTCAGAGTGCATTGAGATTCTGAAATCTCAAAACTCATATTTGTTTTCAAGAGTATAAATTTCTTTGTAAGATAGACATAGAAAATCACCGCAAGAAAGAAATTTAAGTTGAGGCTGAGGACCAAGCTTCTGTAATTTTGAATAAACGATTTCTTTACATCAGAAAATCAGTAAAACAAAAGCACTCCCCTCTTCCTTAAGCAATAAAATGAGAAAATTATAAGAAATTATTTTCCTTGAATATTTTTACCTACCATCGACTTACAAAGAAAAACAGAAATATAAAGAATATTCATCTTATTAAGTTTGAATCATTGAAGAGGAATTAAATTTGTATCAGCTGTCATGATTTTCAAATTAAAAATAAAGTCCCATGTTCCTATGTCAGGGATATATCAGAATAAGATTTATAAAATAATTTTAGGTACTGAAATCAGAGGCAATGCTTAATATATTTCAAATGGCTTCAGAACACTCCAATGAACTTTAAATATAAGGATCGCCAAATTATAAGCTTTCCTATGAATGCAATGTTCTAATCAACAGTTCTCATAAATGAACTATCTTTCTGAGGATAATCCAGTTACCTGCTATACAAATATTTACTAAGTGACTACTGTTTACCAAGCATGGATCTGGGTGCTGAGAAAATAGAGGTGAATGAGATAGACAATATCCCTGTCCAAAATAAATAATGTCAAATAGCTATAAGTGCTAAGAAAACATAGTAATGAGATAGTGACACTGAACACACTGGCCAACCGCAAATGTCATACGAGAGCTCGCCTTGTTTAAACCAGAGCTCATAACTGCTCATTAGTATTCAAGTGAGTGCTTGCTGGTATCTTGTATTCACTCATAACGAGGGTCAGTATGGCATGTATATTATTATTTTGAAAATGGATCAAAACCATGTAACATTTACTTTTTCAAAGACTCTAAAATTCCCTACTATTATAAAAAGCTTTATTCAAAACTCTCTTTATACCTTCAATTTTCCTTAGCATATCCACCACACAACTATTATGATTAGAAACATTAGTTGCCAAGCACGAATGTAAAACTGCATTAGAATCAGTCGATGCTTTGAGATCCAGTTTGTTCTTCACTGAAGTTCCTTTCACAGCTATATGTTCAGTTTTTGCACTGTTTGTTGTATCATTGATCTATAAGAAATAAAACAGTTTATTGTAGCAAGCAATATTTAAATAGAAATACATGTAAAAATAAGCAAAATAATTTACAACTTAATGATTTGAAAATAAGTTTACCGAAATATATAATAGTTTCAATTATATTTTTATTTGTATAGGATTCTTTCTTTAAATTTTGTAATAGTTTAAGAAAACAATTTCTCTTCATTAAATCTCCAACCTCAAAAAGACCAGTTCTGAAGGGGAAAGGAAGGGTAAATTTTGAGGGGAAAAAATCTACATTTTTATAAGCTGTAGTTAGTATTCAAGTACATACATATGTTACATAGGTGGTAAGACCAAAGCGACTGAGTTTAACATTCTGGTCAAATTTTCTTAACAAGGTCAGACGTGCATACTACAGCTCTGATGACTCCTAAAAGTAAAATCTCAGTTACACGGAACCTTCAAGCAAACGAATTATTCTGTATAACTGAGCTTTCCATATAGATATCAAGATTTAACACATATACATATTAATATGCTTTACCATTAAACATTTTAGATAGGCATCTTTCTAATTATATTTTCTCTGCCTTCTTAAACACACTATAATGAACGTACTTAAACTTCTTGATATTTCAAGTCACCAGTGTGAACGTGTTAGTATATAGCAATACCTATAGGCCTACTGAACCATAAAAGTGATCTGGCTTCATTCAAACACCCCAATAGTGCTGCTCCTTTTTAGTTACCTGCATTTTGTTACTCTTCTGTCTGCACCTTCACTGTCAATTATAACTATATTGTCAATTATAATATCTCATGGCTCTAAGGAGGCTTGTCCATAACATGCCCTATAATTCCCCTCTAATCGATAGCAATGGTGCTACCGTCAACAAATAATGATGATGATGAGAGCTGCAACCATTAATGACAGGCATTGTAAAACATATTTATGAAGTCTATGTTTCAATTAATCTTCACAGAAAATCTGTAAATTGGATAATATAACCCCTGGTTTAAACATAAAAAGAAACGAGTCTTAGAAATCTTAAATAATCTACCGACAGTCAGGTAGCCAGCAAGCAGCAGAGCTAGAATCTGAACCTAGGTTTATTTCACTCCAAAGTCTCCATGTTATAGTGTCTTTGATGTACACTTTGCTTAAAAATCAAATATCCCATCTAACTAGAAGTGTATAAAATAAGAATAAATAAGCCCTGATATTTTTGGTTAACATAGTATATTAAACACATGTTTCAGGAGATTCCTCCAAAATCTTAAGTCAAATAATCATATAGGAATTTTTTTTTTTAAGTGTAAAGGTATATACTTATAAGGACAAGGAAAATGGGAGAAGAGATAACAGTAGGTAAGAAGATATATGGCAGAAAAAGCTGAAGGCTAAGAGCCTATAGGTGGAAAGTCACTAAGAGGCAAACCATTTGTGCCAGACAGTCCAGAAAGCCTTGAGAATTGGAGGCATCAAGGTTCTCTGGAGACCGAGGTGCATAGTACAAGTCAACACCTGGGGACCGTCATACAAAAGACTATATAAAAAGTGGTTGTAGCCCCAGCTCTACCCTTCCAGCACACGAAACCAGACAAATTTCTCTCCCCCATTCTAACTGAAGTTGAGAACTAGGCAGAAAGGTTGAAATGTGAGGCTCTGGACTGTGGTGTGGTGTCCCTCAGGTGAGGACGGAGGAGGGGCACCCACATTGAACATGAGGATTAAGTGAAAGTCTGCACGCTGAACAAAGAGACACCACTCACTCCTGCATTCCCTCACTAAGCTCCCAGGAAGCTGAGAACCAGCTTATAACCCTAGGCAAGAGCTGGGGGAATTCTCAGGGAAATTCATTGGTCCAAGAGAAAACACCTACAGATACTGATATTTGTGGATCCCCCATCCAATTACTTTATTGGGGCCTACTAATCAACAAGCCATGACTGTATGCATAAACCTTCTACTGTCTTCCCAACACCTGTGTCCCCCACAAATTCGTGTGTTAAAACCTAACCCCCCAGGTGATGGTATTAGGAGGTAAGGCCTCAGGGGGTGATTAGTGCCTTTAAAAAGTGGCCAAAGAAAGCTCCTTTGCCCCTTCCACTGTGAGGATACGATGAGAAGTCAGCAGTCTGCAACTGCTAGGGTCCTCACCAGGGTCCTCACCAGAACTTGAGCATGCTGTTAGTAAGCCTCGCAGTCTATAGTATTTTGTTACAGCAGCCTAAACGGACTAAGACACCTTCTGAGCTCCTTTTAATGCCTCACTTTAAACAGTGAAAGACAGCCAAGCCTCACCAGACAACTGATGACAGCCTCTAACATGAAAGTCCAAGATCAAAACAAATTTTTAAAAAAGGAGCTTGAAAAAGGAGATTTTGCTGAGAGCAGAATATTAACTCCAAAAATTTTTAAAAAGCATAATTCTTAAAGATAGTAAAAGATATTACATTTATAAAGCAAGAATAAGACAATATAAAATAAATAAAAAATAAGATCGAGCTCTTAGAAATTAAATGTGTAGTTGAATATATTTAAAAACTGAATAGAAGATTTATAATATAAATGAAGAAACTTTTAAGAAAGCAAAATAGAAAGATAGAAAACAGGAAATAAAAAGTAACATCAGAGGATTACTTCAAGAGGACCATCATTCAATAATTAATGAGAGTTTAAAAAATATGAGAAAGAAAATGGAGGGAAGAAATAATCAGTACCATCCATGGTTTCGTGCATGCACTGGGAGGTCTTGGAATGTATTCTGCCCTCACAGATAAAGATAAGGGGGGACTACTATGTGTGTGTGTGTGTAGTTTATTAACATGGGCAGCTCAGAAATAACTGTATGGGCTTCACCTGTTACATATCCTTCCTGACATAATAAGCCTTTTCTGCTTATTACTGGTCCTCAGCCATGTTCAGAATATATGAGCTATACCTGTATCACTTCCCTTGAAAAGAGTCTCCTGTGAATGTAGATAGCAGTTTGCCAGATAAAAACAGTGTAAATACTAGTAAGCTTATTCATTAGTCTCCACAAATACCTACTGTGAAGCATTTCATTAACAAAAAATAACCTCACAAACACAGGTGCTGAACTTGGCAACTCATATTCTTTGGTAAACAAAATATGTAGCAAAGAAATATATTTCATATATATTTTTGAAATGTATCTTTAGAAGTTTAAAATGAATGTATGATATTAAGAAATGTCAAAATATAGATTTCAAGATACTGTAAGTATAAATTATAATGGATTAGCCTCGGATGCTATGTGTAATGAGGCTAGACTTCAACCTCTTGGCCAGGGGGTCTTAATTCAGGCTAACGTCAAAACAGTCTATGGAGCATCTCTTAAAAACAGAGCTACCCGGGCATCAGTCTAAAGATTCTGCTACTAGATCTGGGGAAAGGTTTAAGAATCTGCTTCTGTTTGCTTTTTAATCTGAGAGGTGATTCTGATATGCAGCAGGGTTGAGAATCCCTGTCCTAGGGTAATATGCTAAAAACAGTAATAAAAAATGGGATTGTAACCATACATGTTCATTTACCATCCTAAATTTTTTTAACTTACGCTGTTGGGAATGATGCTATTACTGCCTTGTCTGTGAGGATCCATCCTGACTCCTGCAGAAATGAGAAAGTTCAGACGGATATGCTCTAAATAAGCTTCAATAAAAAATATTACAATCAAATATTTTTAAAAGTTACATATTAAGGCTTAAAAATGTAGTATCTTCATTCAAAGTTTATCTGCTTCCTTAATAGTTTGCTTAATAGTTGACTGAAATCCTTTCTGGAAGAACATGTAAAATTAAATTTGCTTTTACTTTCCGAGTGCCTGTTAAAAATACTTTCGAAAAAAGCTGAAATATTTATGAAAGCTAATTAAAACCATCTCCTGAAGTCAAGTAGCTTGTCAAATTAAGAAAGTCCATCAAAATGAAATGCAGGAGAAACATTCTACCCTACATATCCTTGTTCAACTATATCATGATAGTAAGACAGTCACGTTTCAGAGTGGAAACACAACATACTGAATTTACCAGACAGAAAACATCATATAAAATTTCTTAAACTAGGCCTATTTACAGGCTTTTCTGCAGTATCTTTAAAAACAAAACAAACAAACAAAAAAAACCATGAGCACACATGCTTTAAGCGTGAATATTATGTTACCTTGCATATTTGGTGCTGCTGAAGAATCTGATGACACAGCTTGGTACGGCAAGTCTGTATTCAGCTGCAAAAGATAACCCTCAACCGTAGGTACTTCATCCCATTTGACATGAAAAGAGTTGGTAGTGGCTTTGATCAGTTGTACTTGTGATGGTGCCGGTGGTTTTTCTAAAGAACAATATCGATATTATACATTTAAGTTTCAAATGTATCGACAGTTTGCCTATAAAGTCTGTGTGGACCTGGAGCTCTGAAAATGTTAGCAATGAGTATTTCATCTGTTTACCAAGAGGGAGAAAATTTACTTATCTGATCATAGCTATAGTTGGTCAAATGAAAATAGTTCGAGGTTCTGACAATGATTTTTACCCTTTTAAATGCCACAGATCCCTTAGAGAATCTGCTTAAAGTGACATATTCACTACTGAGAAACACACATGCACATATTTCTTCCATTCTCAGAGAGACTGAAACTTATCCTTGGGCTTTAGTTAATAATTCTCAATTTCAAAGATGGATCAGTAAGTTGAATTTTCTACATTTCTCTCCCACTTGCTAGTATGTGCTTCTTTCATAGAAAGCATTTAGTCTCTAATTTTGTTCTATTTAATATTTTTTCAATTATCTTAATTTTAAAATAAAATGTGTTTACATTACCAAAGTAATGCATACTACTGTAGAAAACACAGATAAGAGAGAAAAACTTTTAAGAAAAGGTATAACTTCACCTCTTAAATAATACTTCAGTACCCAGTGTATTCTTCCAGATTTTTGTTTATACACTTAAAAAAAAGTGGAATCATAGTATGTTTTATATATAATATGCCTTTCTCATCTAACACATATTACATCTCCAGATCTGATTTCTCAACTGGCTTGCAGACTTTATTCACTCAACTGCCTACTTCATCTTGTTATTTCAAACTTAGCATGGTCTAAATGGAACTTTTAATTTTCTTCACAAGCCTGTTTTCTCCTCAGACTTCCACATCTCAGTAAATGGAAATATCACCAAATTTTTCAAGCTAAAATCTTTATCCTCCACTTCCCTCTTTCTGTCATCTGCCACTCCCAATTTATCAGCCAGTTCCACAAGAACTCCAAAATATATTCTAGATTTATCCATTTCCCCGCATATCCATTGTCACTACTACAGTCTAAGACTTCCTTGACAACTGCAGAAGCCTCTCATCTTGTCTCCTTGTGTGCCCTCCTGACCTCTACAGTTTATTTTCCACACGACTGCAGTGGCTGTTCCAAAATGTTCAATTGACCATGGCATATTTCTCCTTAAAACTAATAAATAACTTACCACTGTATTTTAAAAACAATTTTAACTCTACCATGATGTTCGAGGCCCTACACGATCTGTCCTGTGGTTGTCTCTCTGACATTGTTCCTGCACTCTCTTCTTTTGCTCAGCTCAAATACGTCACCAAAAAAACACGCCAAGTACTCCCATCTCAGGGCCCTTGTACTCGCTGTTCACTCCTTCTGCAGTGTTTTCCCTTAGCTTTTTACATGGATAGCATCTTCTCACCACTTGGATTACATTCCAAATGCCAGCTCATTCTTTTCTACGTACCTATTTTGAAGTAGCCCTCCCTCTCCTGAAATTCCTAGAACACCTCTCCCTGTCACTATCTCATTGTTCTTACTGTCTTCATATGCTTACCAGAAATTGAACTTACTTTGTTCATTTGTTTGATTACTGTCCCTCATCCCCCTGCCCTCACGTTCTCTTAGAATTTAAGTCCTTTGGTAGCAGGGATATTATCAGTCTTGTTACTGCTGTATTCTCAGCATTTAGAACAATTCCTGGTACACAGTTGTCAATCAATAAGTACTTATTGAAGAATGGATGTGAGTTTCATATTTTAAAAAAATTTTGGTTGTGATACTTTTAAAAAATCTTTTTATTTTGGAATAATTTGTAGATTTATAGAAAAATTGCAAAAAAAGAGTTCCTACCTACCCTTTACTCAGTTTCCCCTAATGCTAACACATTTGTGAAAACTAAGAAATTAACATCAGAGTACTATTAACTAAACTACAGACTATTCGATTTTTCACTTAATGTCTTTTTTGTTCCAAGATCCAATCTAGGGTACTACCTTGCATTCAGTCATCATGTCTCCTTAAGTCTCTTCCAATTTGTGACTATTTCTCAGTTTTTTCCTAGTTGTTCATCACTTTTAAAATTTAAAGAGTATTGTTCACATATTCTGTAGACCCTATATACATTCTCATAGTTAGAGTGCGGTTATGGGTTTTGAGAAACAGTACTACAAAAGTAAGTTTCTTATCACATGACATGGGATACTATTTTTCCCTTTCCATAGTCTATTCTTTGGAATGGAGTCACTAAAACCAGTCTACACTCAAGGGGAGGGAAATTAAGAAACTTCCCTGGAATGAAAAGTATCTCTATATAATTATTTCCTTTATGTATTTTTAATTATGAGAAAGAAAGGCAGGCAGTGGCATTTACAATAATTCTCAAAAGACAGACATTATTCGAATATTTATCTACCTAAAGGAAAAACTATTTGTTAAATACTCTTACCTACCAGTATCAAGATACCAAAGATCCTTGCAGCAAACTTGACTATTCAGTGCTTTTTTGTAGCCATCTCTCCCACTCCAAAAATACAATCGAGTGCCAACTGCAACAGCACAGTGTCCGGCTCTTGGTCTCGGTCTTAAATTTTTTTTATCTTCCTGAGAATCTGATACCAGGGTGGTCCACTCTGCTGTATCTGAAGAAATAGAAACATCCATGACTAATCTATTACTCTCTTAAACAACAGAACAGAAATGTGTTTAATACATTTTATTTCAATAAGTAACTCTAAAAAGACTCACCCAGATTTAGGTAAGAAAATGAACTAGTACATCTCCATTCACAATCATGAGGTGAAGTCTCAGTATTTTCCCCCTTATGTGGAACCCATCCACCAAAAATGTACATCCTGAATAACAACAACAAAAAAAGAACATAAAGTAGCTGAATTTTTTCTAAAGCTTTAATTTTATTTTTTAGATTTAAAATGCTAAGAATAGACTTAACTTTCTTATTTGTTGACTCCAAGCTACAGAACTAGTTACTCACTTATCATGTCAAGGTAATGGGAATAAGATAATGAATAAAGTGGTCTCTCAAGAGTTTGCAAATTTTATGAAGCAATGAAGAATCAAAATTATTTCTCTCTGGTGAGTTATCTAAAGTGGGGAATATCCCAATTATAACACATCTGACAATCAATATTGTATGTAACATACTTAAGGGTGTCTCAGTCAGAAAGACACTCTGATGATCGATGACATTCAAACTCACGTTTAGAATTGTATGCATATAGTAACCAAAGAAGATTAAGTTTCATATAACTTAGGCCACTGACACCACTCAAATGAAAAACTTTAAAGTATATTCCTCAGGCCTTAGGGGTCCTTGAGACTTGCCTAATGGCTACTGAAGGACAAAGGCTCATCGGGCAGAGCTTGGAGCCCATGTGACTTCAAGCCAACCAGAGAAGCTCTATTTTTTAAATCTATATTATATATTATAGTTTCAATGAAAAGTAGCCTTTTATAAAAGAGTTCTGCTGTTTAAAAAATATCTATTTTGTTTATGTCTATTTTTTAAAAGAATTAATGAGGTTCTAAATTACAACTAGCTGTTTCCTAAAACATTACTTTTAAGGCAAAGTCCCTACTACATAAGTAAATACTTAATTAAATTCTATTTAAACAATACTCCTAATCCTGGTCCACTGTTGCACAAATAAGGTAACTTGATGATGATAGTAACAGCTAACCATTCAGAAGTGTTCTCTATGGGCCAGGCACTTTTTGAATCATTTCATATGTATTAATCCATTTAATCCTTATGACAACCTTGTGAAATAGATTTTATTATCATCTGCATTTTATGTTTGAGGAAATAGGGGTATAGACAGATTTAAGTTTCCTTGCCCCAGGTCATAGAGGAAAAGTAGCAAAGCTGAGACTTGAATTCGGGTAATCTGGTCACAGCGTCTATAGTTTAACCATAATTCCATCCAAAGTATAATCTCTGAGTGCACATACTGAGTACATACCTGAGTACATATCAAGGACTACCAAAAACATGCAAAAACGAACAGTGAGTTACGTGTGTCAAACCTGCTGACAGAGTGCAGATCAGTCTGATGACACTCTGTTTTAAACTTAATACATATTTTGTGCAAGGCATTCTAAGGAACATAAAGAAGTATAAGAGGCAGCATTAGAAAATGGCACATTAGGTATTTTAGCTTCCACAGGCATGTTATTTTAGCTTCAGTAAGCATAATCAAATATCGTTAAATTCAGTAATATATTTCCAAGAAACTAGTAGCATCGCTCTTCTTTGTGTGTTATCTTCCTTAAGTTAGTTAAAAAAAAGTTAAAACCAAAACCCAAAAAACCCATACTTGTTTCCTATAACGCTGGCTGTGTGAAGGCTTCGTGGAAGTGGCACTGTCCCTTTAGTTTCTGGTTTTGACCATGACATAGTTTCTAAAAGCAAAAAATAAGCATATTAGCTACTTGATCTAACAACAGCAAAGTACCTCGACTTGCAGAATTTAGAAAAAAAAATAAAGCCAAAAAGGACTTATTAAAACGAAGCAAAAATATTTCAAACCACTATTTGAATTTCATCTTAACCATTTCCAGCTGACATCAACTGCCATTCATAGAAATCTATTTACACTTGAATGTTAGTGCTTGTAATAATGAAGTATATTTAGGGTGCCACCATTTTGAATTGAGACCAGATTAGGGATTTTAACATTTTAAGTAAGTGTACATTGTGCAGAAGATGGTCAAAAGTGAAAGTTATATCTATTCTCCAATTATTCATTCCTAGGACCTCTTCAAAAAGAGCTACCCATGGATTTTTCACTGACCAGCAATAACCTT
The DNA here is from genome assembly GCF_000151845.1 of Pteropus vampyrus. Classification (NCBI taxonomy): domain Eukaryota; kingdom Metazoa; phylum Chordata; class Mammalia; order Chiroptera; family Pteropodidae; genus Pteropus; species Pteropus vampyrus. Next base: position 4,027,382 of record NW_011888797.1, on the reverse strand, counting down.
ACTAATGCTGCCTTTCCTGTAGGTAGAGTAACCATATAAATTTGATCATCCCTAGCTGAGCTACTTTACAGAGAGAACAAGGGTACTACTGATAATTACGTGGTATGATAAGATGAACCAGGACCATTCCAGGCAAACCAGGACAGGAGAGTTATAGGGAGCACAGGAGAGTTACTGTCATATATCAAACATTCATTTGTTTAATCTCATTGATTAGAAACCATTCACTTCACAACCCACTCGCCCTGTGGATGGCTACAAGCACTAGATATAAATATAAGTGCAACTCAATAAATACTGTACTCAAAAATATTTTTAAAGCTATTTTTTATTTGCCTTTATCAATCATAACCAATTTCTGAGCCTGAATTGAGCTAAGCTTACCTAAGTCAAGTTGCCACAGGTCATCCAGGCGAGCACCACACATTCCACCGAAGACATACATTTTAGGACTCCCAGAATCTTTTTTGCAATATATAACAGCTGTGTGGGATTCTCTTGGAGAAGGCACAATCCCTTTAGTCACTGGAATGCTCCAACCCACAACACCAGAACCATGCTGCAGCTCCAACTCATAAAAATCATTTAAATATCTAGGATATCATGAAAGAAATTAAAACATTAACATATAGATACCTTTTATTTGCTTTTTGTTTCTATCTATAAAGATAATGTATGCTTATTGTGAAAAATTCATATAGTACCAAAAGGCATTAGGAGGGCAGAAACCCGTATTTATCAACACATATTTATCAAACATTGCTGTGTACCAGGCACTCTTCTGGAGATAAGTAGTGAACAGAAGAGATCTAAAAAATTTCTGCCATCATTTAGCCAACACTCTTGTCCAGGACAACAACTCTAATTGTTTCAAAATATAGCTGCAAATTCTCTGTCACTCTGCCCACCAGGAGGTAAGGGTCTAAGTCCTGTCCTTGTGGGGAGGCTTGTGACTGCTTCGACCAACAGAGTATGATAAAATGATACTATGTGACCCTCTGAGGCTCAGTTACAGAAGGTGAATGCAGCTTTACTACAGAACGCCTGCTCTTGGAATCCTGAATCACTACGTAAGGCCAACTATCACAAAACCACCATCTGGAGAGGCCATATGTAGACATACAGGATGACAGTACTAGCTGAGTGCATCCTTGAGCCATTTCAGCTGAGGCATCAGACATAGAAGTGACCATTCACGCCTTCCCATCTGAGTGCATAGTTATCACTGCTATGCCCTATATGAATTCCTAAAGCACAGAATCCATGAGCATAATAAAGTGGTTGTTACCTTGCATCACTAACTTTTGGGGCAGTTTACTACATGGTACAAGATAACCAGAAAAAAATCACTACTGACAATAATTCGTAAGATCTCTCTATGAATACCTACATATGTAAAAATGAGGCATACGACAAATGTTGCTTTGCAAGTTTTCCTTTTTTTTAAATTTTCACTCTATAATGTTGTCTACATAGCTGTCTACGTAACAATGTTGTCTTCATAGCTGTCTACATAACAATGTTGTCTACATAACAATGTCTACATAGCTTTTTTTTTTTACTCTAGAAACTGACATGGATGTTTTGAATGTTTTGAGCAAAATGACTTTTATAGAAACCTATTTCCTATCAAATTATCAAGTATGAGAGCAAAATTAAAACAGTTGAGGATATATAAAACTTTAAAGTTTAGCCATTTAATTGTTTTAGGGAAAAATGATTCTAAAAATATTTTTAAAAAGTGATTCTAGATGTGAATCAGGAAAAATTAAAAGAAATCCAAGAAAGAATACATTGAATAAGAGAAATAATAGTGCAAAGAAACCAGTAATTTATGATTCCATTTAAATTGATGTTGAGAACTGTGGTTGTTGAGATCTAAATAATCACTAAGAAAGACTAAAAAATTAATTTCTTAACATTATTGTAACCTGGAACAAGGTTCATGATTATGTGGAACATATGGAAAAAGAAAGTAAGCAAAAAAGCCTAAAGATAAAAGTAGAAATCTATTCCTAAATGTTTGGTAATTTCTGAGCAACTAAGGGAAGCACAGAATTGGCACATGTAACTTTCAAATCACTATAAGTAAAGAAAGAATTAAAAAAAAAACAAAAATCAAGAAAAAGTAAAGAAAAAGAAAAAGAAAGCACAGTTTATGAAAAGCAGTTAATAAGATGACCAGGAAAAAATGACACTATAAACAGTATCAAATGAAAAAAGACAAACTGTGAAAATGAATTTAGTACACATCACAGAAAAAGATCGAATTTTCTTAAAGAACTCCTACCAAATCAAGATAATGACCAATCACACAAGACATAGATAAAAAAGATATAAACTGACATTTCACAGAATAGGAAATAAAAATTACATAAACGTGTATACACATACACACTAACACAGATATACAAACATACATACATATACGAACACAATATTCACCCTCATCACAATTTAAAATATCTAGCAAAGGCAGGAAAAGCGGGGCAGGGTAGGGGAGGGCAACAAGTAAAGTAGATAGAAGACATAAAATACAAGGGCAGGGAACAACTTTTCTATTATAAAACAAAGTCTCTTGGGGGAAGGGGGCGTGCAGGGGAAACAAAAGAACCTTGAATCCAGCTATTAGTTATTAACATCAAGGATTAAACTATTTAACAGCTAATATAGCATAGACTTAAACAGATCAGAATAGACGTCAGCCAGTATGCTATACCAGTTCATACTGATTAATTGCTAGTCTTATTTACAAAATATAAGTCTACAACAAAATAATACACACGGGTTGAAAAAGAACACAAGGAACAAAACACAAATTCACAATCACATCTGGAGACTTTAACATGTCATTCAGAAGTTGATATGACCTAGATCCACAAACTAAAATAGCTTTGAATAATAATTAAAAACACTGATTTAATAAAGAACCCTGTACCCAAACAGTCAAGGACTCGGTCTTCAAGAACATCTCTGGAATAATCACAAAAATTGACTGAGAAACAGACCACTACAAAGACAATCTCCAAAAAAGAGAAACCCCACAGACCACACTATTTTTTTTTTTTTTATTACTACAATAGAGTAAAACTAGATATCAGCAACAATAACAAAACTTTCCACTTGGAAATTTTTTAAAATTATGCAAAATTACTTTTGGATTAGAGAGAAAATAGAGATTAATGACAAGAGCACTACATGTCAAAAACAATGGAATATGGCCAAAGCCATAATCTAAGGAAAGTATATAGCATTTATTATGAAACAATACTGAAAATAAATGAATAAGAATTCAAATTAGGGGAGGGGGAAAAATAAAAAATAAAATGTTAAAAAAATTATGTCATATGGCATGAAAAAAAGTAAATAAACTGGCATTAAAAAAAAGAATTCAAATTATTACAAAAGTTAGAATAAAGTTAGAAAAAGGATTCACACTATTAGAAGTTTAAAAGAACCTAGGGGAAAAAAATTAAAGAAATGAGTTAAAGAAAATAAAATATTTTAATCAAACAAAAAAATTGGTTCTTTGAAAATACCAATAAAAAAAAAACAAGCCACCAGCAAGTCCGATTAGAAAAAAGATGACACATACATTTTAGAATGAGAAAAGAGCTGTAATTACAGATACAGAGATTTTAAAGATCTACAGAGAATTGTCTTATAACTTTTATCAATAAACTTAAAAAACCAGATGAAATGGGTGATTTTTCAAGAAAAACATAAAGTACCAAATGACTCAAGAAGAGGTAGGAAATCTAAACAGATCAATAAGAGATATTGAAAAGGCAGGCAAAGATCATCCCCCCAACTTATGCCAATTCCAGACAATTATAGGAAATTTTACTAAGTATTCAAGAAATGATTTTTTTAAGCATTATAAAAGATGGAGAACTTCCTACAGCCTCAGAACACAGCCCAGGGGTAACATAATCCTGATACTCAAATCAGATTAGAACAGCACCCTACTCCCCCAAATAAAGACAATAAAGGCAAATTCATTAATGACTATAGATAGTAAAAATAAATGTTGGCAAAGTGAATTCAGCAAAATATGAAAAGAATACTATAACACAATAAAGTAAGGTTTAACTAAGAATATGGCCAAAGCCATAATCAAAGGAAAGTATATAGCATTTATTATGAAACAATACTGAAAATAAATGAATAAGAATTCAAATTAGAGGAAAACTTAACTGCAGAACTTAATAACATAGTCACAAAATAAAAAAAAAGAAACAGTAAGTTCTTTATATACCTGAAGTGAATGAGAACTACCTCAACATTCATTTTTTTGTTGTTGTTAAAAAGAGGAAAAAACTAGTTAGCAAACTAGAATTTTAGAAAACTTGCTTAATCTGATCAAAGACATACTAAAAACCTAGAGCGAACATCACAATTAATGACAGAAAGGTAATTATATTAATGAAACAGAATAGAGTCTAAAAGAAGAGTTGACAAACTTTTTTTGTAAAGGGCCAGATAATAAATATTTTAGGCTTTGCAGGTCAAAAAGTCTGTCACAACTACTGAGCTCTGCTCTTTTAATAGAAAGCAGCCTGGGACAATATGTAAATAAATGGGTATGGCTGTGTTCCAATAAAACTTTATTAACAAAAACAGGCAGCAGGCCATATTTGACCTACAGAGAATAGTTTGTAACCCCTGGTCTACAAAGCCTAGAAAAAGGCACATTTATAGGAGGATATAGATATGACACAGACGGGAATGCACATTAACAGGGGAAAAAAATGGCTTATTTAATAAAGGGTGGTGGGAGAATTGGTAATCTATTAAAAAGAAAAAGCCTCACAGTAGTCACAAAAATACATTCTAAGTGAATTGATGTTTCAAACGAAAACCAAATCTGTGAATGTACTGGAAAAAAAATAGAAAAATTATTTTTATAATATTGAGGTAGGAAAGTTTTCCTAAGCAAGATCCAAAACCAGAAAGCCACAAGAGAAAAAACTGTCAAATTTGATAGACCAAAAATGAAAACTCTTTAAAAACATAGTCAAATAGAAGACTTGGAAAAAATATTTGGAACATTAAACAAAAACTATAAAGGACTCCTAAGAATCAGTAATAAAAACTGAAATCCACGAAAATACAATTAAAAATAATAAATGAATTCAGTAAAGTCAGAATATAAGATCAATATACACAGACCAACTGTATTTCTATATACTAGTAATGAACAATTCAAAAATGAAATTAAGAAACCAAATCTATTCAAAATGTCATCAAAAAGAATAAAAAATTATAAATAAATTTAACAAAGTAAAAGCAAGACTCGTACATTGAAAATCTCAAAATACTGCTCAGAGAAATTAAAGAAGACCTAAATAAATGAAGAGACATTCCATGTTCATGGATTGGAAGTCAATATTAGTAAGATAGCAATTCTCCACATTGATCTATATATTCAATACAATCCCTATCAAAATCTCAGCAGAATTTTTTGCAGAAATTGGTAAGTTGATTCTAAAATTTAAAAATGCAAAGCACCCACAACAGCCAAAACACTCTTGAAAAAGAATAATAAAATTTGAGAATTTACATAGTCTGAATTCAAAACTTACTATAAAGCTAAAGTATGGTATTAGCATAAGGCTAGACATATAGATCAATGGAACAGAACTGAGTCTAGAAATAAACCCTTACACTTAGAGTCAATTGATTTTCAACCAAGATGCTAAGTCTAGTCTTTTCAACAAATGGTGTTGGGACAACTGGATATCCACATGTAAAAAGATGAATTTAAACACTTTACCCCAGGCATAAAAATTAACTCAAAATAAATCGCAGGTATAAATATAAGAGCTAACACTATAAAACTTTTAAAAGAAAATAGAGGAACAAATCTTTATAATCTTGAAATAGGAAGAGTTCTTAAATATTAAAAGCATGATCCATCAAAGAAAAAATTGATAAACTAGACTTATCAAAATTAAAACTTTGCGCTTCAAAAAATACCATTAAGAAAATGAAAAGACAAGCTACAGACTGGAAGAAAATATTTGCAAATCACATTTCTGATTAAAAAAAAACAAACAAATTTGTATTCAGGATACAATTCAATAAGAATACAAAAAAAAAAACAATGAAGATTTGAATAGAAATTTCACCAAAGAAATATACGAATGGCTAAAAAGCTCATGAAAAAATGTTCAATTTCATTGGCCATTAGGGAAATGCAAATTAAAACCATAATGAGGTACTACCTTATATCCACTACATTGACTACGATAAAAAGGCAGACAATAACAAGTGTTAGCAAGGATGTGGAGGAATTAGAACCTTTCTACATTGCTGGCGGGAATGTAAAATAGTATAGCCACTTTGGAAAATAGTTTGGTAGTTCTTACGAAGCTAAATATAAATCTACCACATGACCCAGCAATTCTACTGCTAGGGTTCTGACCAAGAAAAAGAAATATGTGTCCATACCAAGACCTGTATGCAAATATTTAATAGTAGCATTATTCATAAAATTCAAAAACTGGAAACAATCCAATTGTCTATCAACTGATGAATGGATAAACAAAATGTGATGTATCCATACAATGGAGTACTATTCGGCAATAAAAAGGAAGAAATATTTGATACACATTACAACATGGTTGAACCTCAAAAACATTACGCTAAGTGAAAGAAGATAAATGCAGAAAATCACATTTATACAAAATGTCTATAAAAGGCTAATCTATGGAGATGGAAAGTAGATTAGTGGTTGCCTGGGGATCAGGATGGGAATGGGACTGACAGCAAATGGATAAGTTTCTTTTGATGGTTACTCAATACTTTAAATTTACTAAAAATCATTGAATTGTACATATAAAAGGGTTAAATTTTATGGTATATAATTTATACTTCAATTTTTTAAAAAAGAAAAATGAAGATGGATATGAGCAATTTCAAAAAAGGAATTGCAAATGTCCAAGAAGCAGTTAATCAAGCTCATTTCATTTTTTTCTGCAACTTTTCAAAAATTTTATTACTAGTTTCAAGTATACACTACATTGGTTAGACATTTAGTTTATGAAACAATCCCTCTGCTTGCTAAGCTCATTCCCAGTTTTAAAAAAAATCAAAGTAAATCCATGAAATGTATTCACATATTAGCTTGGCATAAACCAAGAAGAGTGAGACAATTCAGTATTGGCAAGGGTATAGGCACTCTCGTACACTGTTATTAGGAGTAAAAATGGTTCTTTCTCTTTGGAGGTTGATTCAGGAGTATCTAACAAACTTAAATGTAAATACTTTTTGATATCCTCTGCAATTCCACTTATAAGTATCAATCTTACAAAAATATTTATATATGTGTAAAGACTGTAGTAACAACAAAAAAGTAAATATTTAAATGTCCATCACTAAGGGAATGGTAAAATAATTTGCATAATTCAGACTACTTTTCAGCCTTAAAAAAATTAGGTGAATCTATATTGTACTGCCATACCATAATATATGTCATTAAAGGAAAACAAAAACAAACAAGTAAACAACTAAAGTTGCAAAGCAAAACAAAAGATCTCACTTCCATAAATGAAAATACAAGTCTGTGTAGGATCAGATCAATGTTCTCAACTCTCCTCTCCCAGTAAGCAGAACATACATCCCTGATCACTGACTGAGGGCTGGCCTTATGGCTTGCTTTGACCAATGGAATGTGAACAAAAATCAATGTACTAGCTTTAATCAAAGGCTTTAAAAAGCATTGCATGTATCTATTTGCACCCTCAAGTAGCATAAACTTGAGAAGCTTGCCTGCTATATATAATAACCTAATGAAAGCTGACTAATACAATGTGTTACATGAAAAAGGTCCCAAAAGATACATATCCAGTTGAATTATGTGTGCTCGCCTATGTTAGGGGGCAGCGATGCTGTAAGAAAGAACTTTATGTACTTTGTAATTTCTTCAATTTTTCTAGTTTCCAAATTTTCCATATTTTAGTATATATTATTTTTTTTAAGTTTGAAAAAAAGAAACCAAGACTCTAACATTAACCTAATGTAGGTAAAAAGACACATTATCATGGTCATAATAACTACTGTACTATATGCTTTAAAAATTATGCCAATGATCTTATTTAATCATTACAGTGACACTGAAAGGCATTTAATCACTCCCATTTCATTGTGAAGGAAAATGGGCTTCGATTATTTCTACTAAAGGAAATACATAGTAAGCAGTGAATCAGAAAACAGCCTTTTGGACTCTGAATCTCCAAATCTCGAGTGCTATAATGACAATGCGATCAAAACTCTATGCGAAAAGAAAAGAGGTCATGAATAAGTCTGTCTGGAACAACTAGGGGAGGATTGGTTCAAAAAGCATTTGCTTGTGTGAACTACTCTAATAGCTTCTTGTACAAAAAATGGAAAAGATGGCCTTCATGTAATAGTCAGGTTTTGTCTCCAAATTCCCAGAGAAAACTTAATTCGAAAATAAAAAACAATTCTTTTCATTATCACTTATGACAACTAAAATACATTATGGTTCAAAAGATACAAATATATTGCAATGAGCAGTTATATTAATATCAATTCAATAAAGATTTCCTATTAGAAAAGGCATAGTTTTGAAAACAGATATACTCCAGGGACTAAGGAAAACACAAATGCACACAAATTTGTTCATTGTTAAATTTAAATGCAAAAGGCTAAACTTCATCTCTTTTAATAAGTAAAGACAGAAGAAATTAAATATTCTTAATCTAAATCACAAAATAAGCATTTGGTCTGAAAAAGAGTGGGCATACCTGGGAACATTGTTGTTTGAATCTTCACTTTCATTTGCCAGGCCACCAAACAAATAGCATTTGTTACCATATAAAGAAAAGCTATGTCCAAGCCTAGGACAAGGAGGTAAACCAGAAGAAGGGGGATGGGGTTTCACTTTTTTCCATAACCAACGACTTGCCTAAAAAAGAGCATAAATACAGACAAAATCAGGAAAGCATTCCTATATTGTTAATAGTGCAACATCATATGATACTTTTAAATCTGAATCCAATCAGAAGGCTCCAGTAAGTTACTTTTGGGACAAATGACATGTAAGCAGGTAACTTCTAAAATTAAAATAAATGTTCCAATAGAACTTCAGCCTAGTCTTCCATATTCACAACTTCCCACAATGGCAAACTAAGCTTATAATATTAAACACTAACAGTCCTAAAATACCTTCCAAATGAAAAATTAAATATTATATATTGCTTTAAGATTAAATGTAATGTATGTATTCTTACTTTCTGAAATCAGGTTATCCATGAACGGTATATTTTTTATCCTTTAAATAAGCATAAAGGTCATTTAACAAACCAAACTCTAAAACTTATTTTCTGGCCATGGATGCTTTATCTAAAATTATTTGTGAAATGAGTAGCTTGTAAATAGGTATAATCCACCTATCTCTGCCAATTACCAGATGCCCTCATGATCACAGCCTTTGGAACATATATACAGTTTACGAATAAAAGTCAGTTAGGGTTGTCACAGAGGGCTCTGAGTCTGGTTTAGTAGAGAGTCATATTTAGAAAGGATACGGGAAACTGTTACCTACCCTTCTTTTGTATGTCTTGCCAGAAAAAAAAACAAAAAAGATTATTAGCATGAGGTAACAATTTATATAACTAAGGCAGAGGTAACAATTAGCAGGAGGTAACAATTTCTATAACTAAGGCAGAGGTTTTCAAAGTATTGTCTGGGGACCATCAGCAGCAGGTGGGAACTTTGTAGGAATGCAAATACTGAGGCCCTACTACAGACCACATTGATTCAGAAACTCTGGAGGCAGAGCCCGGCGATGTTTTCACCAACCTTCTAGGTGCTTCCAATTGCAGACTAACTTTGAAAATACAAAAGCCTAAACATATAACATGTACAACTGATGCTAAGTAATAGATATCTTAATGTTACAAATGTTGCATTGGGTATTGGAAAGACATTAGAAACTTTGCCTTTTAATGAAGTGGAAACAATTTCTTGGGAGCTGTAAAAGGTGAAGCTCACACTTTTAAGTATGTTAACGAAATATTTTTGAAGAATTATGAGCAATACCATTATTAAAGCTTTGGATTGAAATAATAAATTTGAAGTACACTTACTTGTAACTCATATAACTCATTACTGTATCTTCCATATTCAACCATTCCCCCAAATACTAATATTCTGGTACCATCGCAGACAAATCCATGGGCAGCACAGCCTGGAGGGATGTCTCCTCTAACAGCTGGTAGGAACCACTGATTTGTAACTAGTTGCCAAAATAAAATTAAAAGCATTATAATAAAGTTATCACAAACTATCAGTATGTACTTTAAATGTATCATCTATATTAGTGGTTCTTAATTGGGGATGATTTGCCCAGGGGCAAACTAAAATTTTTTAGTTGTCATAGCTGGAAGCAGGGAGATGCTACTGGCAACTAGCAAGTAGAGACTAGGGATGCTGCCAAACAACTTACAATGTATAGCGCAGCCCACTATCACAAAGAATTCTCTGGTTCAAATGTCCACAGTGCCGCTGTTGAAAAACCCTGATGTAAAGTATTTAATTACTTGATGAATATTATCATCTCCATTTTACAAGTGAAAAATCTGACACTTAGCTTTAATAACTTTCGTGTTGACCCTGGGCAACTAACTGGCAGAGCAAAATTCAAACCAGGTCTAACTTATTTGAAAGCTAAGGTTTTACAGTATATCGAACGGTCAAATAACTTTTTAACTTTATACGCTGGGGTGCCAGGAGGAAGAGAGGGTGAAAAAAATTTCTCATACTCCACTATTTTATTAACCTTTAAATGACTACAACGATTAAGATGTCGGGCCAAGGAAAAGTTATTGGTCATGACACAGACCCCAAATTCAGTAATTAGACGTACACCAAGGAAACAGCTTTCTGACGACAGCTGGTGCATTTACAAAATGAAATTCCAAC
>NW_011888797.1:3997882-4013492 GCF_000151845.1 Pteropus vampyrus | reverse complement strand
AGAAGTAAAGTAATGCTCCCCTGGGCGCAGAGCAGAAAGGGACTGGAAGCAGGGTTCAAACACAGGGATTCTGATTCCAGAGCCCTTACCCACAGTACTGCCTCTGATCACAGTCATGTGTAACCCTTTATGAGGCTGGGTAGCTTGTGATTTGGTCCAGTCAGAGAGAGAGAGAGAGAGAGATGTTGAAAGCAACTTAAAAACCTACCTCACACTCTCCAAAGGGTACCAAAAGAAGAATACACACAAAATGCATCGAAGTTCCTACAATTTCTTCATCTCTTTCAATTTCTCTCCTATGTCTACCTCAATCCCCTTCCTCAACTCCTCAAACCTAAGCATGTCTCTCCACCTTCTCATCCATCTTAACTTTCTTTTGAGGGGTAATTCTCTACCTTTTTAAAAGGATTTCTCACTATTCTTTCCAATTGCTTCTCAAGTTCTTCCTCTCCCTGTACCCCGATTTCAAATACGGTCAAAGAGAATTTGGGTAGAGAGGGGAAAGATGGCTGAGCACAAAGAAAGGAGGCTATGAATACTTATGTATTAATATTCTCTGTCACATACATAACATGGGCTCTTAAATGTTTTGGTTATAAAGTTTTTATGTATCTGAAATAAAACTGGAGAAGTTGGGATAAAACAATGAGTTTTTCATAAAATTTAAAATGTTTAAAGGACTATACTGTTGAAATGCCCTAACTTTTATGAACAGTGCTGTAAGTAGGTGGTAGTTTTTTTTTTTTAATGTCCTTATAGAAAAAGAAAAATTACAATTAAAAAATTGCAACTCCAATATTGATATTCAAATTAAAAACAAAACTGGTCTATGATATTTAAAAGTCTAAAAATCCCTGAACTAGGAGAAAGATGAAGGCAAAATAGTCTTAAAAGAGATTACAAGTAATAAGGGGTACTTTAGGTAAGGAGCTGCAGGACAATGGAGGAAATATGTATCAGTTTTCTAGGGCTGTTGTAACAAAGTACCGCAAACCAAGTGGTTTAAAACAAATTTGTTGTCTCACAGTTATAGATGCTAAAAATCCAAAATCGAGGTGTCAGCAGGGCCATGATTCCTCTGAAACCTGTAGGGCAGAATGCTTCCTTGCCTCTTTCTAGCTTCTGGTATTCTTTGGATTGTAGCTGCATCCCTCCAGTGTCTGCCTCCATCATCACATGGTATTGTCCCTGTGTGTCTGTGTCTCTTCTCATAAATTCAAAAGTCATATTGAATTAAGGCCCATCCTAATGACCTCATCTCAACCTGATTACATCTGCAAAGACCTTATATTCAAATAAGGTCACATTCACAGGTATTGGTTGTTAGGACTTCAACACGCCTTTGGGGAGGACACAGTTCAATCCATGACTAAGTGCTTAATCCAGTGGGAAAGATATTTAACCAGAGCATATTTGACTCAACTCTGCTTAAGTGAGGAGCCTTGACTAGGTTCCCAATTCTCAAGAAAGCTCCGTTCGATCTCAGAAACTACAGGAGAGTGCAGAAAGGAAAAAGTGAGGCAGAAAAGCTCCCAGGAGAAGCCAACATTTAAGAGGTAAAGACAGAAGGAGGGAGGCACCATGAAGGAAGTAGAGAATGAGGAGCCAGAGAGGTCAAAAGGGAACTGGGTGAGCGTGATATTAAAGAAGGGGGTTTCACAGAGGCGGAAGTGGTTATGAAAGCCAAAAGCCATAGAGAGGTCAGAGAAGAAAGAGATGAAGTGTCTATTTGATTTGCAAATTAGAAGGTTATTATTGGCCTAGATTAAAATACTCAGTGGAGTGGGAGGAGGATAGGCAGAGAAGATCGAAGAATGAATAACAAGCAAGGAAGTGCAAATACCATGTACAGACCACCTTTTCAAGAGACTGCCCATGAAAGGAAAGAAAAAAACAGTGACTAGAGGGGAGAAATGGGAACAGGGCAAGCTGTTCTCATTATTTTGCATAAATGAGACTTGAGCCCTGAAGAAGGATCCAATTAAAAAGGAAAGATTGAAGAAACCATCGAGCAGTTTGAGCAGTGCTTACCTTGCTGTCATATAACTTACTGTACTGAGTGAGTATCTTTTCTTGGCAAATTGGCATATTCCTTTCTAAATCTGGGTCAGCCTCCATATTTTATCCTTTGCACTTTCAATGTCATGAAACATCTTTGAGAGTTCCTTTAATGTGAATTTTTTGTCGCCTGTGTCACTTCCTCTGGAACATCTTCATCCTTTTTGTTACAACGGTTTTCCTCATTTATGTTCATAACTTTACTAAATTTTTCTGACTGCATATCTAGAGTTGGAGAGTAACAGCATCATCCCACGGCCAGCTGTTTCTTCTCTACCTCTGTTTACCTTTGATTTGAACTTCGCTTCCACCATTATCACTTTTTGTTTCTTTGCTACACTTTTATCTTTGTTGGCCAATTCTATTATCCATCTTTATAAATGCCACATAGACATCACTGGGAATTAAGGAAGCAACACAACTACATGCTTTGTTGTGTGCACATAAACTGAGTAACAGATTCCAGTGACCAGTGAACAACCAGACACACAGTCAAAGAAGTGACATGAGCGGTCATCGATCAAAATGTGGATCTGTTATTTGCATAGCAATTTTGTGGACTGAAAAGCTAGCAGCAAAGTCTGTAATTATGCAATTACAGTTAACGTACTGTGGCATCAGATATGAACTGTGTTGTTGGAAGGGCTGATGTTATTAAACTAAACCGTAGTAACTGAAATTTGTGCTACTGCCAACCAAAGCAAGCACAGTGCTATACTTATGCAATGCTTGGCGTGTCGTTAGCATTTAGTAAGTAGTAAATTGTTTTACTTCTATCATCATTTTCATTATATTACTTACTGTTTCTATTCCTTTTTCTGAGCTATAAGTCACTGACGTATCAGCCTCAGAGGGAGAGGCTGGTGCTGGGAGGTGCTGGTATGTTTTCAGCCAAGAGTGTGAATTGCCATGTCGGAGGGATACCTTAATCTCAGTTGAGGACTAAGGCCAAGGGCTTGTTGGCAGAGGTCTGAGAAGGAGTTTGGGGGCGTGTCAGCAGGTAGGCTGAACTCAACAGCAGAGAACCCTGGCAGGCACTATTTCTGAGATGAAAGAAGCAGATGGTGTCTGAGAGGTCTATTCACAGATCACAGGGCTCTGGCGGTGGGTCTTGGCGAGAGCTGCAGCCAAGGCATGGAGAGAGCAGCTGCAAGAGCAAGGCAGAATTCTAGGCCAGGTAGAGCCTCCACCAGTCACCAGAACAGGAAATTGGCACAAGAGCCGAGGAAGAAAAGCAGTCATCTCGTGTGGGAGAGCGGGAACCCAGGTGCAAAGCGGAGAGTGCAGGAGCAATTGCTGCCGCTCAGGGGGTAGCAGAGAAAAGCCCAGGGCGCCTAAGCTCCAGACAAGCACCACCAGGCAGAACAGGGAATGGAGGCTCCTGAGGTTGTATCCGCTGCCCCACGTGGGTGATCTTGGAGCCTAGCCCTGAGAGACAGAAGCAATAAATAGAGGCTTGTTACACTGACCCAGTTGGTGATTCACTGCTATGACAGAATGTCCTTCCTCACCTTTATCGGCCTTAGTAGATTTTTATCTGAGCCCTTATCTACAAAGTGATATATTCAGCAAGGTCGGCTCATTGGATAAGAAGAAATGATGAACATTTGGCTTTCAACTAAATAAACTAAATAAACATGGAATAATAATAACTCAGGTATAATTGTGTTGACTAATGATACCACAAATTCAAAATGCATGTGAGATGCATATGGATCACATAGGACTGTATTCAGGCATAAAACTAAAATCTGACCAAAATGACTTAAGCATACGAGGGTTTATTTTCCTCACATAGCAAGAAGTTCCACAAATACTTAATTCAGAGCTGCTATGGTAACTCCCAGTGCCATCAGGGACTTAAGTTCCTCCTGTGTTCTTGCTCCCCGTTCTTAACATGTGCGGGGGTACTGAATCACACAACACGGGGGGCCCCTAGTCTCATCGTGTAAGGATATTTTTCATTTGCATATACAGATCTATCCTCTACTCTTCAATCTGTGCAGGGCCCTGGGAGGTGGACTTAAATGGATTCCATCACTTGAGCTCCCTTGCCCTCTGACTTCACTTAATTTTGGTCCATGGGAGACACCACAAACAGGAGATTGTAAGGTCAGAGGAATTAGCCCCCTAGTCCCTTTTGTGGGGGTCAACAAGGCTGCTCCTGTTGGGCAGTTCTGTCCATACAGCTACTTTCTCCCAGTCCTACTAACTACTCCCTTCCTTTGTCCTTCGGGGCTAGAGGTAGGAATGACTCCCTGCAATTGTTAACCCCAGACTACTATACCATCTTAACCATGTTTCCCTAACACTGACTACACCTTTCCTTTTCTTTAATTTTTAATTTTTTGAAGTTTATTGGGGTAACATTAATACAATTATATAATTTTCGGGTGTACATTATAATTTGACATCTATATATTCTATTGTGTGATTACCAAAGTCCATTTTCCTTCAGCTACCATATATTTGATCCCTTTTACCCACTTCACCCTCCCCCTATCCCCCTATATTTGACCTTTAACTGTCTGCTACTCTCACCTCCCCCACCCCCTGCCCTCTGGTAACCACTAGTCTATAGTCCATGTCTCTGAGTCTCTGTTTGTCCTGTTCATTTGTTGCTTTTAAGTTTATATCCCACATATAAGTGATATCATGTGGTTTTCAACTTTTTCTGCCTGGTTTATTTTGCTTAGCATGATTATCTCGAGGTCCATCCATGTTGTCACAAATGGCATATTTCATCTCTTCTTATGGCTGAATAATATTCCATTGTATGTATGTACCACAGCTTCTTTATCCAGTTATCTATTGTAGGACACTTCGGTTGCTTCTATGTCCTGGCCACTATGAATAATGCTGCTATGAACATCGGTGTGCATATCTTTTCGGATATGGGTTTTCAAGTCTTTGGGGGTAAATACCCAGTAGAGGGATTGCTGGATCATATGGTAGATCCATTCTTAGTTTTTTGAGGAACCTCCATACTGTTTTCCATAGTGGCTGTACCAATTTGCAGTCCCACCAGCAGTGTATGAGGGTTCCTTTTTCTCTGCATCCTCTCCAACATTTGTTATTACTTGTCTTGTTGATTATAGCTATTCTAACAGGCTGACTACACCTTTTCAAATTGTGCCTTTTTCAGAATCTCCACCATTAGCCCACTGGAGTGAGCTGTCTGTGTCCTGCCAGGACCCTGACTGATTCAACACTGCAGCCTCTATACACAGCTGCTGTGACCGGATGTGGCAGCACCACCCTGAGGACCTTTTATGCTCAGAGCTGCAAGATGCTACTCCACCTCCAGGAGTTAAGGTTTCATTTCAGACAGGAAAAATGGGCAAAAGGCACCAAAGAGTTCTTTGCCAGGAAAATGTAGCTTTCTAGGAAGTCGCAGACAGCTGACTCTGCTCCCATGTCATTCTAGCGCAGGGCAGGACGTCTGGGAAGGTATTTTTAACTGGGCACATTGCTGCCCCAAATGATAGTGTTTCCATTTGAAGGGAAGAAGCAGAAAGGGTTATTAAGTAGGCTACCAGCAGTGTTTGTAACATCATATAACTCACTTGGACTTTTTTTTTTTTTAAATACATTATGGATACATTTCCTTTCCCTAGTTTCATATCTTGGGCTTCTCCATGTAACAATAATAATAACATCCATGTACTGAGCCCTTACTGAATGCTTTACATGCATGATGCCTTTTAACTCGCATTCATCCTATGAGGCTTCCTTGTTTTATAGATGAGGAAACAACTGAGATTTTTAGTAATGTGTACGTATGAGGCTTAAGCTAACACCTAGGTCTCTCTGTCTCCAGAGCCCATGCTGGTAGCCTCTGCACTTTGATCAGAGTGTCCCCATATATTCTCTATCTGTTTCCTTCATTTCTTCCCCAGGGAGAATCTATACATACAGTGTGGAAATCTAGGTCATGGATAATAAGCCTCTTGTATCCTCAGAACACAGCCCAGGGGAAATAAAGGAGAAAGTATCTGAAGTCGAGACAGTAGGGGGTCAGAGAGAACAGTGTACAAAGAGCAATGACCAGAGAGATTTGGGTCCATATAGAAGCTAATATGAAGAGCAAGCAGTGTCTATGAAAATCACATAACCATGTAATTATTATTTCAATTCTGAGTCCCCCTCTTGAGTGCTTTGGTTGTCATACTCTCTGAATCTACTGGGTGAGGCACATTCTGCTAGTGGATGAGAGATGCAGAGAAGAAAACACCATCTTTGGAGGAAACTGGAATGAGCAGGAGTCCATTTGGAGTGCTTTCTGCCATGATGCCTTGGGACATGTCTGAGGGACATGTTTTCCTGCCGCTTCTGAGAGCTCATCATTCTGGAAGGGCAGTGGCAGACTCTGCAGTAGGGAACGTCATTTTTGCTCATGTGGGTGCAGTGCGGACTGGAACAAGAGTATATGGAGCAAGTACCCTGTGCTGCCACGGAAACTTCTGACCTTCCACCAGGACCGATGGTATACATTTTTTGTTGTTGCAACCAAAGATAAATGTCTCAAAACCATGTCTGTTAGCTAAGAACACTGAGTGGAGCTGTGGCTTAAACCAGAGTACTTCCTTGCTGGAAGTTAAGAGAGAAGAGGAATAGCATAATGTCAAGCCAGCACCAAAGAAAAATGACGCAGTCACTGGATTGTGTGAGGGCTTTGGGATACTGCGACTGAGGAAATGGATTTTAAATTTTACTTACTTCTAACTAATTTAAATAGAAAAACATACTCAATTCAATTATTGGAAAACTTTAACTATGGTTGGAACAACCTGGGTATATGAATCTACTTTTTAAACTACAATTTATGAAATCTAAATATATATCAATTGTTTCTAATGAAAATTAGTGTTTAAATTGAGGTGTGCTGCAACTGTAAAATACACGCCAAATTTCAAAGACGTAGTACCAAAAAAATGTAAAATGTCTGGTTAACATTTTATATTGATTACATGTTGAAATGATAATATCTTGTATATATTGTGTTAAATAAAATATTAAAATTAATTTTACCTCTTTGTACTTAACGCGACTACTAGAAAATTTAAAGTTATAATATGGCTTGCATTATATTTCTATTGGGGAACGCCACTAAAGAAGGAGTCAGTGAGCAGGGGGATTCTCACTTCCTTTTAGAAACTAGGAGGAGAGGCCATTGCAGAAGTAAGTTCCAAGATCCCAGGCAAATTACTGGCACCATTTCCTGGGTTTCTGAGAATCAATGGCAGAGGCACAAAACAGCACAGAACAGGGTGGGGTCGATTCCTTGCCTGCTTCCTTTCCATGTTCAGGCACAAACACACCATCCTGAAACTTCTGTCACTATCACTGCTTTGGTAGCATGAGACTGTAGTTGTTATCTGGGCTTTGATTTGAGGACAAGAGCGTTTTAATCACTACGAGACTTCCGGAGAAACTAGTGTCCATAAAGATATTCTTAAAACCAGTATGAACTTTATTTTCCGCTTCTGCTCTTTCAAAGTTCACCTTAGACCCAACATGTGGTAGAAACTCACCCTTCAAGCATTTGCTTTTCCTCACGTCTTTTCCTCCAGAGCGGCTTTGTTTTCAAAACGATTTGCACGCAGACTGCTGGCCTGGGATACCCGAGGAAGCCTGGCCCGTCCGCGCCGGCCTGCGCAGCACATCTGGAAGTGGTTTCAGGCGCCGCCTCACTCCGCCAGCACAACGCCTGCATTCCCAGCTGCTTCCCCCAGGAGTGGAAGAAACCCGAGCTGCTCCAAAGTCAACGCAAGCAAAAGCCGGTACGAGTGGGGGGAGGAATACTCTCTTGGAAACGTAATATTGGCCTTGGGTTCTTCGGCCCTTTGGGTTTTCCAATGGGATGTTAGAAGCAGCTGCAGCAGCGTGAAGGGCAGCAGCCCCAGGCCAGCCACGATTTGAACACTCTGCCCTGCAGGTCTTCTGGACCAGGAACCCAAAGCTCACAAGGTAAACAGAAATTTACCAGCAGCTCAGCATGGAGCTTTTCCATTTTATTGTGCAGTAGTTTCTTATTTTGCTTTAGACTGAAGAAAGTAGATCAGAGGTAGACTGTTCCACACAGACTTTGCTTTCAGGAGCCCCAGCCAATGTTTGCAGCATTCCAATGGAACTTCACCACTCCCCTCCCCTCACCCCCCCAATGGTAGCAAATCCAGGGTACTCAATGTGCAAGTTTTTCACATCCTGAACTGCTTTTCCAGACCTAGGCTTTTCCCTACCCATCCCAAATGGTGTGACTTATTATTTGCATCATATTTTAAGCATGAAAATCAGCGATTAGCTAGGACGCAGAAAAATGCTAGCTAGCCTTTAATGCAGGTACGTTTCTGAGCCACAAAAGATTTAACAGATCTGTGATTCATGTTTTCAGAATCTGTCCCAGGAAGCTGTTTGGAGGGCCCCAGTTCCTCCTCAAAGAACTGGCAACCGTGGAAATCTAAATGAGGCTTGTTGTAAAGACAGAGTCCAAGAGGACAAGAGCATAGTCAGAGTGGGTTGAAAATGACTTTTAACATTTTAAAAAAAAGTCTTATGTTCACTTTATGAGCAAGTGTAATATATTGGATGAGCCTGATATAGCCTGTTAAATACCTTATGACATAAGTTAAGAAGGGATAGTTAATACAAGAGTAAACAAGAGAGAGAAGGGAAGAAACTATGATGATATTTAAACACCTGGCTGTGCTGTGGAGGGAAAAAAAATCAGTCCTCTAGCTGTTTGGTTGGCTCTGTGCAGATAAATATCCAAAGTGACATTAGTTGGTTTGTTTTATCTTTTTCTCTAAATGCTTTGGTGTTGCATTTCTATACAGTATCCTTTTTGCGTTATGCAGTGAAGTTCCAGCCCCTCCATGCAATGCAGTTAGAAGCAGAGCAGTGCGTTGCAGGGGTGAGAGAGCATGCGTTCTGGGGTCAGACTCCCAGAGTTGAATCTAGGCACGGCCACTTCCAAGCTTTATAAGCTTTGACTCTGGAGGAGTTATTTAACTTGTTTGTGACTCTGTTTTCTCATCTGTAAAATGGAAATGAAGTGACCTGTGTCTAAAGGATCTGCAGAGTAGCGAGGCCTCAGGGAAAGTTAGCTTCTCTGGTGGTGCTGATGATGAAGATGGTGATAATGAAAGTGACCACACATCCTGCATGGTGCAGCAGCCCCGCTTTTAACACATCATTCCCCCTGATAGTCCAGTCATCCAGGTGTTCTTCCTGTCCTCACATATTGCCTGTCCTGGGCCCTGCTTTCTTCCTTCCTCTCTTCAAATACCTCTCTGCTTTTTTTCCCTACTCTGGCTCTTTCTCTTTCTTCTTTGTTGTCCCTCTTTCCTTGCAGAGAGAAAGACATGCTCATTAAGCCATAGCCCTCGTAGCTCTAGTTCCCAGGGAGCATTTTTCTAAAGACTTATTTTAGTTCAGCATTTGCCAAAAAATGTTCTAAAGATGACAGTCTCATGGGGAAAATGAGCTTTGTGAACCACGTCACTTTCTCAGAAATCTCAAGGCATAATGACATTTTAAAGGTCCTGAGAAGTCCTGCAGTAGAGAAAGCTGCTTAAAGTTGTTTAACATAGTGGTTCCCAGTTAACCCCCAAACCATTTTATCACATAACATTTCTGGGAGCACACTCTGCAATATCCTATTGTGGCCACATCTGTTTTCATTTTAGTTCCTCTATGGACATCCTATTTCATATCTTCCCGGGTAAATACCCAAGGGGACATCTCGTTCTTGCTTCCCTAGTCAAGGACATAACATGGATCACGTGTGCCATATTGATATGTAGAAAATCTGTCTGGCCAAAGCAAAGAACAGGGATCAGCAAACTTTTTCTCCAAAGGGACAGTAAGTGAAATTGTACGCCGTATAGTGTCTGTTGCAAATACTCAGATCTATTATAGAGTGAAAACAGCTATAGACAAATGTCAAAGAATAAATCTGGCTATGTTCCAACAAAACTTTAGTTACAAAAATCAGTGATGGGCAGGATTTGGCCTCGGAGCTGTAGTTTGTTGACACCTGGTCTAAAGCCATTTTGTGGACGAATACCACTCTCCACACAGGAGGAAGAGCGTGGGCCCTCTGCACACTGAAGGCTCCCTCACCTGACTCCGTGACCTGCGTATTTTGATGGATCTTGAGTAAACCTATCCTGCCACAGCAAAAAGTAAGAAGGCCAGAGCGTTTTATTACAGGCCAAATTCCTACGTCCCAATTTCGTCCTCTTTCTTCAGGTAAACCCATTCTCTTGTCCTGCTCCCAACTCGGTAGCTTGCCTGGTATGAGCTGAAGTGCTCCAGTAAATGTGTTTTGTGCACGTGAGAACTTTAGGGTGCAAGTCTTACAGAGTGAAATTAAATCACAGAGATTATGACAGTTCCTTGATGCATAACGATAGCAGTCAGCAATGGAGGGTGGCCAGCTTCTAGTAGCTGTTAAGGTGGTGAAGAATGTGGACTCGGAGCCAGACTTCCTGAGTGTGAATCCTGGTTCTGCCACTCATTAGCTGTGTCACTGTTGGCAGGTCTCTTAACCTTTCTGAACTTCAGTTCCCTCACTGGGGATAATAACTTTATAGGATTGTTGTGAGAACCAAATTAAGTAATATATATAAAGGTGTTAGGACCATGCCTGGCACATAGAAATTGTTATGTGTTTCTCCTTCTCCTTCTCCTTCTCCTTCTCCTTCTCCTTCTTCTCCTTCTTCTCTTCTTCTTCTTCTTCCTCTTCCTCTTCCTCTGCCTCTTCCTCCTCCTCCTCCTCCCTTCTTCTTCATTATTACAATTATTATTATTATTATTAATTATTTAAATTAATCTGCAGAACAGTCCCATTTTACAGATTGGGTTTTATAATTTGCCCAAAATTAGACAGCTAAGAAATGGGGTAGAACCAGAATTCAAAGTCAGTTCTCTCTAATGACAAACCTCATGGTATTTCCACTCAGGTACATGTGCTGCCAGATTTAAGTCATTCAGCAACACCTTTTCGGAGCTCTCTCTTTTAACTTCGCTTCTGATTCCCAGGTGCTTTCCAGTTCCTTCCTACGTGAACCCATGGCAGACAGGATTAATTAATCACAGCAAGTTGGTTTATTTGTTTCCGATGGCTTTAGATTCCTTCCCAATTTAGCAATACCGAAAACCCTACCAACTGATCAGAGTTGGCATATATAATATAACCTTTTAGGGGCTCTGATTTTTAGAATATTTTTCTGAAGAATCCTTCCCACTTTTGCCTTTTCTTGCAACACAAAGGAAACACCCTTAGCCACTTCCAGGTCTAAAAAATATTTTGTCCAGATTTGGCCATAAGCCCCAACTCTGGCAGCTGATAAAATAGTTCCCCATGTGAGGTCTTTAGTGGCTTATTTTTAAACTTAATGGCCTCTTGTCAGGTCTAGACCAATTTCCCAAGTGCTCCTTCTCTCCCTAGTCACTTGCCCCGGGACCTCAGCCTTCTTTCCTCCCACTTTGAAGCTGACACTATCTTGTGTCTTGATTCTCTGTCCAACACTGGCTGACAAGTGACTCTCTAGCTCCATCTTTCTTGCTGTCTGGCAAACAAGCCTACAGGCTCTTTAATGCTAAAGGCTTGACTATTATTACTCCAGGGAAACCACAACATAAGTCACTCAGCCTAGGAAAGCTTACAGAGATGCAGGGGACATGGTTCTGGGGCTCCTTGTTGTGAAGGTAGTAGAAAGGCTGATAAGACAGTCTGGAATGAGACCATTGACAGTCCCCTCCTCCTGGCTTTCTTCCTTCGTGAAGGTATGCGGACCCCTTTCTTCCTCAGATTAAAGAACAGAACAAGAGCCTCTTTCCCTATCTTCCTCTCTCCTGTCTCTCACTCATTCATTCCACGCACATTTGTTGAGACACACAGAGGTAGGTAAGCCACAGTACCTGTCGTCAGTCCTCTCACCATCTCGTGGGAAAGAGAGGCACACCCATCATGTGAGAACACAGTGTCGGAAGTACAGAGATGGGGACAGGAACGGGGATCAGGGAGCACCCGGACAGGGTGATCAGGTAAGGCTTATATCTTCTCAAAAAGTTAGCTGAACGCATGTCACCTAAAATCATAAATGGATTCAAAACTACCTGAAACCAATCTCAGAAGAATCCTAAATAGTGTGCTGTTTGGGCTTGATTCTTTCCCAGGTGCAAGAGGGGAAGAGGAGAAGGGTCACTGCAAATGTACTCAGAGCTTTGGGTATCCAGTCTATATCCCAGGAAAACAAAAGGGACATTGTAGCTGCTTGTTTACAGTGAATTAAAGACTTGCATCAGATCCCTGTTGAAGAATTTGTCTAGATCAAGTTCTCACAACACTTTAGTTCATGAAGAAACCCTAGGGTACTGTGACATCCTGCCTGTCTTGTCTTGCAGGCTGTCTCTGTCTTGTTGCTAATTTCTAAAGGGTATTATACCCTGTTGGCTGACTCTTGCCGCAAGTCAAATGTCAAGTTCACAAGTTCCTTTGAAGGACCATAATTAAGAAGGATCAACTTAATTTAAAATAAACTTTGAGTTTTCAAGACGATTGCTATTTATAATGAATTAACTTTTTTCTAACGTAAAGGAAGTCAGTTTCCAGCTCCTGGGGTGATTGACAGAATGCCACAAAGAAGCAAATGAATATATAAATATGACAAAATTGAATTTTAGATTTCTAGACTAATTTGAATTTTATAATCTAAAATTCTTTTCTAATGGTTTAACTATGCTTTCCACCAAACCTGTCCAGTTATCCCATGCTTCTCTTAATGCCCATTGCTTCTTCCAATGAATATATAAAGTATTGTAATAATCATCTAGATAAATTGTGAACTGGGATACCAGGAAGCAGGGTTGTAACAGATGTGTTTCAAGAACAGAGAGCTTGTTAGCTCTCTTGAGTTTCAGAGCACAAATAAAATACTCCAGAATATTGTGAAAAGATAGGATTTGAATTTGGGGAAATATTTGGTTGAAACTTTTTCATAGCATATTGTCCCTTTTCTTGCCTCCTTAAGCCTGATGCTACTTTGAGCACATTGCTGAATCTCTATTTGATAATGTAACTCACTTTTTAGCCATTGTGGCTATCCAGATCTATAATCCTTGTAGGAAGTGTAGGAGGAAATCCAAAACCTGTATTGAGCCTTTTCTCCCTTCTTTTGGAAACACTTCATCCTCTAGATTTGAAACTGGAATAAAATATTAAAGAAAATAATTCCCTGGAAATGGTATTCTCATTATGTGATCCTGGAACAACTAGATATTTATATGCTAAAAAATGAACTTTGACCTATACTTCATGCCATATGCAAAATTAACTCAAAATATAAAATATAAAATTACAAAACTCTCTAAAGAAAATGTCAGAGAAACTCGTCGTGACCTCAGGTTAGGCCAAAAATTCTTAGATATGACACCAAACACATGAGCCATAAAAGAAAAAAATTGATGAATTTGACATCATCGCAATGAAAGACTTTTTTTCTGCAAAATTTATTGTTAAAAGAATGGAACGACAAGCCACATACTGGAGGAAAGTACTTGTAAATCATATACCCAACAAAGGAATTATATCCAAAATATGTAAAGAACTCTCAAAACTCAAAAAAAAAAAAATCAATGTCTCAATTAAAAAATAGTCAAAAGATTTAAACAGACACTTCACCACTGTATTAGTCAAGGCTCCCTAGAGAAACAACCAATAAGTTGTATATATAGGTAAAAGAGACTTTATTAGAAGGAATTGGCTTGTGCGATTATGGAGGCTGATAAGACTCAAGATCTGCAGGGGGAATCGGCAAGCAGGAGATTTAAGAAAGCCAATAGTATAATTCTAGTTCAAGTGTGAAGATATGGCAGGCTTGAGACCCAGGACTCGCATATGTTTCAATTCGAGTTTGAAGGCAGGAAAAGGACCATGTCCCAGTTCAAAGGCAGTCAGGCTAAAGAAAATCTCTCTTACTCAGGAGAAGGCCAAACGTTTTTGTTCTATTAAGAACTTCAGTTAGTTGTAGGGGCCCACCCACATCAGAGAGGACAATTTCTTTACTTAGTCCTCTGTTTCAGTGTTCATCTCATCCGAAAACACTCTCACGGAAACACCCAGGATAATGTTTGACCAAATATTTGGGTGCTCTATGTCCTAGTCAAGTCGACACATAAAATTAACCATCACAACCATATAAAGATGGCGAGTAGTCACATACAAAATGCTCAATATCAGTAGTCATTAGGGAAGTGCAAATTAAAACCAGAGTGACATATATCTATAAGAACAGCAAAAATTACAATTACTGAGAATACTAAGTGCTAGCAAGAATGCAGAGCTACTGGAATTCTCTTATATTACTGTTAAGAATGTAAAATGATCCAGCCACTCAGGAAAACAGATGGGCAGTTTCTTGTAGAATTAAACACACATCTACCAAATGACCTAGCAATCCCACTTGAAGATATTGTGGTAAAGGTGAAAACTTAGAATCACAGAAAAACCTGTAACCAAGTGTTTATGGAAGCTTTACTCATAATCACAAAACACTGGAAACAACTCAGACGTCCTTTAGTGAGTAAGTGGATAAATAAACTCATATATCCATACAATGGAATTCTATTCAGCAATAGAAAAGATCAAATTATTGATATACTCAATAGCAAGTATAAATGCATCATAGTAAGTGATTTTTAAAGCAGGTGTACTGAATATATATTATACAGCATTTGTGGTTTCCCTGGGTGGAGCACCCTTTCTAATTATGGAAGTTCATAGGATATTTACACATATTTACAGATAGGATATTTACAGATAGGGTATTTACAGGTAGGATATTTACAGAAAGCTAGGGCACCACGAAGAAATTACCATGTCAACATGTATCAAATGGCAGAAAAATAGTTCTCATTAAGCTAATTCTTTATTCACTGAAAAAGCAATTGGCCTCGTCTGTTAAAAGTTGTTCCTGGATTATATTTAGTTGCTAGTCCTCTTGGAATTTGCCCTGGATTTGTCTCATGCAAGCCAAGAGCTCCATGTAAAAAGTAAAAAGTTGGTCTGTAGAATATGAGAATGGTCGATGTTCTGACAGCCACTCTGGTTGTTTATCAGAACATGCATTGTGTGTGTCTGTACTTAGAATTTCCTGTATTGAACTATTTGTTTATTTGGTTCAACAGATAGTACGTTCATATGATTAAATATTCTGTGGATGCTATAGCTGCTGTTTATTAGTCAGAATATACTGGTGGGACAGCGGTGGTGCCCATTTTAATTGATCAGTGCCGAGAGCCATACTGGTTCTTAAATAAGTTTAATATAAGCCCTGTAAGAATATCAAGTGAAAAGTCTCCCTTCGTTTTGTGTCCTGGCCCCTTCTTTATTTTCTATAATCTTCAAAATAGAGGTAGAAGGGCTTTTCAACATTGGTATATATGAAGTTGCAAAAAGGTGAGTATTTTAATTACTTCAGACAGTGTACAGTAATGCAAAACTGGCAAAGCTTATCCCACATCTGTCTCTGGCAGCCTTCCAGCC
>NW_011888797.1:3990132-3997832 GCF_000151845.1 Pteropus vampyrus | reverse complement strand
ATGCGGACCCCTTTCTTCCTCAGATTAAAGAACAGAACAAGAGCCTCTTTCCCTATCTTCCTCTCTCCTGTCTCTCACTCATTCATTCCACGCACATTTGTTGAGACACACAGAGGTAGGTAAGCCACAGTACCTGTCGTCAGTCCTCTCACCATCTCGTGGGAAAGAGAGGCACACCCATCATGTGAGAACACAGTGTCGGAAGTACAGAGATGGGGACAGGAACGGGGATCAGGGAGCACCCGGACAGGGTGATCAGGTAAGGCTTATATCTTCTCAAAAAGTTAGCTGAACGCATGTCATCTAAAATCATAAATGGATTCAAAACTACCTGAAACCAATCTCAGAAGAATCCTAAATAGTGTGCTGTTTGGGCTTGATTCTTTCCCAGGTGCAAGAGGGGAAGAGGAGAAGGGTCACTGCAAATGTACTCAGAGCTTTGGGTATCCAGTCTATATCCCAGGAAAACAAAAGGGACATTGTAGCTGCTTGTTTACAGTGAATTAAAGACTTGCATCAGATCCCTGTTGAAGAATTTGTCTAGATCAAGTTCTCACAACACTTTAGTTCATGAAGAAACCCTAGGGTACTGTGACATCCTGCCTGTCTTGTCTTGCAGGCTGTCTCTGTCTTGTTGCTAATTTCTAAAGGGTATTATTCCCTGTTGGCTGACTCTTGCCGCAAGTCAAATGTCAAGTTCACAAGTTCCTTTGAAGGACCATAATTAAGAAGGATCAACTTAATTTAAAATAAACTTTGAGTTTTCAAGACGATTGCTATTTATAATGAATTAACTTTTTTCTAACGTAAAGGAAGTCAGTTTCCAGCTCCTGGGGTGATTGACAGAATGCCACAAAGAAGCAAATGAATATATAAATATGACAAAATTGAATTTTAGATTTCTAGACTAATTTGAATTTTATAATCTAAAATTCTTTTCTAATGGTTTAACTATGCTTTCCACCAAACCTGTCCAGTTATCCCATGCTTCTCTTAATGCCCATTGCTTCTTCCAATGAATATATAAAGTATTGTAATAATCATCTAGATAAATTGTGAACTGGGATACCAGGAAGCAGGGTTGTAACAGATGTGTTTCAAGAACAGAGAGCTTGTTAGCTCTCTTGAGTTTCAGAGCACAAATAAAATACTCCAGAATATTGTGAAAAGATAGGATTTGAATTTGGGGAAATATTTGGTTGAAACTTTTTCATAGCATATTGTCCCTTTTCTTGCCTCCTTAAGCCTGATGCTACTTTGAGCACATTGCTGAATCTCTATTTGATAATGTAACTCACTTTTTAGCCATTGTGGCTATCCAGATCTATAATCCTTGTAGGAAGTGTAGGAGGAAATCCAAAACCTGTATTGAGCCTTTTCTCCCTTCTTTTGGAAACACTTCATCCTCTAGATTTGAAACTGGAATAAAATATTAAAGAAAATAATTCCCTGGAAATGGTATTCTCATTATGTGATCCTGGAACAACTAGATATTTATATGCTAAAAAATGAACTTTGACCTATACTTCATGCCATATGCAAAATTAACTCAAAATATAAAATATAAAATTACAAAACTCTCTAAAGAAAATGTCAGAGAAACTCGTCGTGACCTCAGGTTAGGCCAAAAATTCTTAGATATGACACCAAACACATGAGCCATAAAAGAAAAAAATTGATGAATTTGACATCATCGCAATGAAAGACTTTTTTTCTGCAAAATTTATTGTTAAAAGAATGGAACGACAAGCCACATACTGGAGGAAAGTACTTGTAAATCATATACCCAACAAAGGAATTATATCCAAAATATGTAAAGAACTCTCAAAACTCAAAAAAAAAAAAATCAATGTCTCAATTAAAAAATAGTCAAAAGATTTAAACAGACACTTCACCACTGTATTAGTCAAGGCTCCCTAGAGAAACAACCAATAAGTTGTATATATAGGTAAAAGAGACTTTATTAGAAGGAATTGGCTTGTGCGATTATGGAGGCTGATAAGACTCAAGATCTGCAGGGGGAATCGGCAAGCAGGAGATTTAAGAAAGCCAATAGTATAATTCTAGTTCAAGTGTGAAGATATGGCAGGCTTGAGACCCAGGACTCGCATATGTTTCAATTCGAGTTTGAAGGCAGGAAAAGGACCATGTCCCAGTTCAAAGGCAGTCAGGCTAAAGAAAATCTCTCTTACTCAGGAGAAGGCCAAACGTTTTTGTTCTATTAAGAACTTCAGTTAGTTGTAGGGGCCCACCCACATCAGAGAGGACAATTTCTTTACTTAGTCCTCTGTTTCAGTGTTCATCTCATCCGAAAACACTCTCACGGAAACACCCAGGATAATGTTTGACCAAATATTTGGGTGCTCTATGTCCTAGTCAAGTCGACACATAAAATTAACCATCACAACCATATAAAGATGGCGAGTAGTCACATACAAAATGCTCAACATCAGTAGTCATTAGGGAAGTGCAAATTAAAACCAGAGTGACATATATCTATAAGAACAGCAAAAATTAAAATTACTGAGAATACTAAGTGCTAGCAAGAATGCAGAGCTACTGGAATTCTCTTATATTACTGTTAAGAATGTAAAATGATCCAGCCACTCAGGAAAACAGATGGGCAGTTTCTTGTAGAATTAAACACACATCTACCAAATGACCTAGCAATCCCACTTGAAGATATTGTGGTAAAGGTGAAAACTTAGAATCACAGAAAAACCTGTAACCAAGTGTTTCTGGAAGCTTTACTCATAATCACAAAACACTGGAAACAACTCAGACGTCCTTTAGTGAGTAAGTGGATAAATAAACTCATATATCCATACAATGGAATTCTATTCAGCAATAGAAAAGATCAAATTATTGATACACTCAATAGCAAGTATAAATGCATCATAGTAAGTGATTTTTAAAGCAGGTGTACTGAATATATATTATACAGCATTTGTGGTTTCCCTGGGTGGAGCACCCTTTCTAATTATGGAAGTTCATAGGATATTTACACATATTTACAGATAGGATATTTACAGATAGGGTATTTACAGGTAGGATATTTACAGAAAGCTAGGGCACCACGAAGAAATTACCATGTCAACATGTATCAAATGGCAGAAAAATAGTTCTCATTAAGCTAATTCTTTATTCACTGAAAAAGCAATTGGCCTCGTCTGTTAAAAGTTGTTCCTGGATTATATTTAGTTGCTAGTCCTCTTGGAATTTGCCCTGGATTTGTCTCATGCAAGCCAAGAGCTCCATGTAAAAAGTAAAAAGTTGGTCTGTAGAATATGAGAATGGTCGATGTTCTGACAGCCACTCTGGTTGTTTATCAGAACATGCATTGTGTGTGTCTGTACTTAGAATTTCCTGTATTGAACTATTTGTTTATTTGGTTCAACAGATAGTACGTTCATATGATTAAATATTCTGTGGGTGCTATAGCTGCTGTTTATTAGTCAGAATATACTGGTGGGACAGCGGTGGTGCCCATTTTAATTGATCAGTGCCGAGAGCCATACTGGTTCTTAAATAAGTTTAATATAAGCCCTGTAAGAATATCAAGTGAAAAGTCTCCCTTCGTTTTGTGTCCTGGCCCCTTCTTTATTTTCTATAATCTTCAAAATAGAGGTAGAAGGGCTTTTCAACATTGGTATATATGAAGTTGCAAAAAGGTGAGTATTTTAATTACTTCAGACAGTGTACAGTAATGCAAAACTGGCAAAGCTTATCCCACATCTGTCTCTGGCAGCCTTCCAGCCCGTCTTCGAAGAAGCCTTCCTTCTGATCCAGTGCCATCTCCTCGGTGAGGCTTTTCCTGATTTCTCTTCCTGACACACTCCCCACCTCTGTTTATCTTTATCTCAGCACCTCTGTTGCTTCCTTCATAGCACTTACCATAATCTATTTTATTTGTTACGTCTTATTATCTCCTTCCCCCAGTGGATTGAAAACTCCATGACGATAGGGACAAGGACAAATCTGTTCATTGGTGCATCCCCAGTATGTATCATGGTGCTGGGCTTTTGTTAAGATCTTAATGAATACTGAATGAATGAATGAATGAATGACTTGAGTGTAGGTGTGCCCCTCTCAGGAATGGTTTTGTATCCACAAGGGATTCCTGAAGACATAAAAGCTTCCTTATCAAAAGAATGAAATTATGACAGCAAAGTAAAAGGCATGGGGTTGATATTTTAGGTCAAGGTGACCTACCTGTGTGACACTTCTTTCGGTTAGCACCATCTGATCTGCTGCTAACCCAGAGGCTGGCAGGGCTCTTTTTGGCGAAGGTGAAAAAACTTGAAGACAAAGATTTCGTCTTGGGGTCCCTTTGCGTGGTTCAAATGGAGATGTCAATTTGAAGAAGCAAGCTACACATTCAAGAAGTATTCAGTTTCAAAAAATTCTAGATTCAGAACAGTAAAGGATAATTGCACAATTCACCACATATCTGACAGTCAAAGATATGGTCCTTAATAATTTTATGATGACTTTTGGATTGATTTTCTTTTAAACAAAATTTTTTTCTTTAATCCACAGGTCACAGTTTTTTATCTACGTGAATACACATGGCTTTGTTACGAAAAAGTAAGATTACAATTAATGATTAAAAAGAGATATTTTGGAGGGCTGTTGTGATGCTGGGTCTTGGCTTTTCTTTCTTTTGAAATATGCTTTGATTTTCATAGTTTTCCCACAAGCAGTTCTTGGCATCATTATTTCAGGATGATTCACATGGAAAGTAGTTAAGTATTTTGGACAGAGGTTGACTTATCATGAGAGGGGTCATATGTTTCTATAAAACTTGCAAAGATTATTTTTTCATTGTAAATAAATATTCATGTTCCTGTCCAATTTAGCATTTGTAATTTTGTATTCTTGTTCTTAAAGACTCACCTCAAATTTTATCAGACCCCATCAAAACCTTGATTTGACCCTGATTTTAGATTGAGAAATTTGTGAATATGGGGGAAATATGGTAACCTGATGGTATTACTGATATCCTCAGGGTAGAGTTGCCGGATGTAGCAGATGAAAAGACAAGATATCCAGTTAGATTTGAATTTCAGATAAACTATGAATAATTTTTTTTAGTATAAGTATATCCCAAGTATTGCATGGGACATACTTATACTAATAAAAAAACTTTTATCTCTATCAGCAATAGGAGCCATGGTTGAAAGGGGCAGACAGCAGTCACTGTGGGCCACTTCCCCAAACTGACTGTGGCATGTGAATCTTAATCAGATGTATTGATAAACTATATAACTTTGTCCCTTATCTTCTGCTTCTCTATAGCTTAGTTTTAAACTGAGTCTAGTATCTCGTTGTCTCTGACGGAATTTGATACACCAGAGGCAGAGAGGAGCTGTGTGTCAGTTAGCAAGATGGAATCATTGGGCCTTAGAATGCAGTTCTGGAAGTCATCCTTAGAGACTGTCTAACTCTTTCATTTTATAAATTTTACAAATGTAAAGAAAAAAAGCCTAGAGGCCAGAAAATAGATTGGTATGAGGCCTATAAATGTTAAATATCTTGATGCACAAAAATAATAAATAATAATACACAACAATTGTAAAATCTTTATTGAGCCTCAAAATACAACTACGAAGTAATAATTATTATTACAATCCTCATTTAGCAGATGAGAAACTGAGGCTCAGAGAGGTTAAGTAACCTGTCCAAGGCCACACAGTTAGGAAGTAGTAGAAATGAGATTTGAGTCTGGCTTTAAATCCTAGCCCTTTCCCCTTCTACCAGTGTTTTCCAAACTGCAGGCAATTGTGTACCACCTTCACAATTTTTCATCATCTATGTTCCTTCTGTCCTATGCATGACTATTTTCTTTAAATCGATCGATTTTTTAAAACTTATAAGTTTACTTTGTAATAGGAAGTTTATATCCTTACTGTAAATAGAAAATAATTATCTCCAATCATAAAAAGAATGTGATTGTACAACTATATACGATTAGAATGTCATTCAATTCTGCATAGCTTTTGTTGCCTGCCTGCATATGAAATTAGGACTGATTTCTCACACTGAGATTTTATATTCCTTATGCTATGAACGCAAACCTCCTAAGTCATCTCTGGTATAACCAGTGGTATATGCTCCATGCTTAAGAAAGCACTGCCCTACACCATTCCACTTCTCAATAAATCCCAGGGACAAGTGTTGCTGTTTGGGGACAGTTGCTCCTGGAGGCTTAAAACTGGAAGAGGTAAACAGGTCTTTCAATCTCTTAACCAAGGCAAGAATTTTCTGTACGTCATCCTTGACCAGTGGTTGAATTAACTGAGAAGATCTTAGGTGGGTTCTAATGGCTAAGAACATGTACTCATAATAAGTATTTGCTCATCGTAAGTGTTATATAAATGTTGGCTATTATTTGAAACAAAGTATTTATGTACAGTAAAGACAGCATCATATAGTCATAAGGTTGTAGCCTCTGCCATCAGACTGCCTGGATTTAGCCCTGGTTTGGATCCTCCTTAAACTACATGTGTGTATCCTTGAGCATCAACAGTATCCCAGGTTAACTTCTTACCCCACATGCCATCTGCTTAAAGAAAGGTCCCAGACCACCTCTCCAGGGTATGTCAGGGAATGCATCTGCTCACATGGCTGTTCTAAACTTTTCCACAATTTCAGCTTGATACATTAAACTTGAACGTGTTTCTGTTTTTGTTTCAGTTAATCAGGTGTTGCTCTTCCTTCTGATTGTGACCCTCTGTGGAATTCTGTATAAGAAAGTACATAAGGGGACTGTGCTCAAGAATGAAGCAGGTATGCTAAATGTAATCAACCAGTCACAAAAAGACAAATACTGTGTGATTCCACTTATATGAGGTACTTAGATAATCAAAATCATAGAGACGGAAAGTATAATGGTTGCCAGGGCCTGGGAGGAGGGGAAATGGGACGTTAATGTTTAATGGGTATAGACTGTCAGTTTTACAAGACGAAAAGAGTTCTGGGGATGGATGGTGGTGATGATTGTACAACAGTGTGAAAGTATTTAATACCACTGAACTGTGCACTTATAAATGGTTTAGATGGCAAATTTTGTGTTAAATGTATTTTACCACAATTAAAAATGCATTTTAAAAAAGAATGAAAGAGGTAAGCAGGCATGTAATCTATCGAGATGGGATACCTGGAAACTCAGTTTAAATATGTTCCTCTGAGTCCTTTCAGTAGCTGGGTTCAGAGATAAGCAACAATTTGGTCACTTCCCAAAGACCTGCTTGAAGAATATCCACCCGAGGCCAACTTTTCAGTTGTGTTCTAGACTATTTGTGTTCCTCAAACTTTAGCACATATAAGGATCACATGGAGGGCTTGTTAAAACACAGTATTGGGTCCCACTTGGAGAGGCTTTGAATCAGTAGACTTAGGGCGGGACCTAAGACTCTGCATTTCCAGTAAGCACTCAGTTGATGCCGATACTGTTGGTTCTTGGACCACACTTTGAGTGGCCTGCTTTACCTGCTTTACACCCATCCTTTTGGAGTCTCTCAGTAATTTTGCTTATGAAAGTTGCCATCTCTTTCTTCTCCCTGCTGGTTCATTCTCATCAGTGCACAAACAGCCTCATAATTGTCAACGTATAAAAAGATCCTGCATTGACCCTGTATCCTCTTCCAGCTACTGAGGAGACCAATTCCCTGAGGAGAAGAATTGTGAACTGGCACCTT
>NW_011888797.1:3984789-3990082 GCF_000151845.1 Pteropus vampyrus | reverse complement strand
TTAAATATGTTCCTCTGAGTCCTTTCAGTAGCTGGGTTCAGAGATAAGCAACAATTTGGTCACTTCCCAAAGACCTGCTTGAAGAATATCCACCCGAGGCCAACTTTTCAGTTGTGTTCTAGACTATTTGTGTTCCTCAAACTTTAGCACATATAAGGATCACATGGAGGGCTTGTTAAAACACAGTATTGGGTCCCACTTGGAGAGGCTTTGAATCAGTAGACTTAGGGCGGGACCTAAGACTCTGCATTTCCAGTAAGCACTCAGTTGATGCCGATACTGTTGGTTCTTGGACCACACTTTGAGTGGCCTGCTTTACCTGCTTTACACCCATCCTTTTGGAGTCTCTCAGTAATTTTGCTTATGAAAATTGCCATCTCTTTCTTCTCCCTGCTGGTTCATTCTCATCAGTGCACAAACAGCCTCATAATTGTCAACGTATAAAAAGATCCTGCATTGACCCTGTATCCTCTTCCAGCTACTGAGGAGACCAATTCCCTGAGGAGAAGAATTGTGAACTGGCACCTTTATAACTGCAAAACACACAAAGTCAGCCCACATAAATTAAGAAGCACCGGTAGCATATTTATTATATTTTTGATTAATTTGCTTTTTATATTAGTCAAGCAAATGCACTCATTTATGGAAAATACAGAAAAGGAAAAAATATTACCTATAGCTGTTTCAGCCAAAGACAAATACAGTTAATAATTTGGTGCTTTACACACGTTTATTCCACACTTTTTTAAAAGCCAATTGCTAAGGCACTAGACACATAACCATGAACAAAATCATGTCCCCACTCTCACGGAGCTGACTTTTTCTTAATATGGAAATTCATAAAACAATTAAAAACATATATAATCTGGTCTAAATAATCTAGGAACATCTGAGGAAAAAATGATTTCCACACGAAGACATGTATACACATGTTTATAGGACATTATTCATAGGTGCCCCAAACCGGAAGCTAAATGAAGGAAGCCAGACCCAAAAAACCATATATTGTATGTTTCCGTTTATACAAACTTTCTAGAAAAGGCAAATCTATGGTGACAGAAAGCAGACTGGTAGTTGTCTTGTGCTAAGAGGGGGCATGGGTTGACTGCAGATTGCCTCAGGGGAACTTTTCGGGGTGATGGAAATGTTCTAAATTTGGACTGTGGTTATGGTTGCACAACTCAAATTTACCAAAAAAATCATTGAATTGTACATTTACAGTAAGTAAATACAAATAAACCTGTATTAGTTTGTCAGAGCTGCCATAACAAAGAACCACAGACTAGGTGGCTTAAACAGCATATTTATTTTCTCGTAGCTCTGGAAATGCTAGATCAAGGCGGCTTCCCCTGGGGCCTCTCTGCTTGGCTTGCAGATGGCTGCCTTCTTGTTGTGCCCTCACATGACCTTTTCCCTGGGCCTGCATCCCTGGTATCTCTTCTTCTGCTCATACGGACACCAGTCATATGGGATTAAGGCCCCCTCCCCCCATAACAGCCCCCTTTCAACTTAATTGCCTCTTTAAAGGCCCTATATCCAAAAACTTACGTTCAGAGGTATTAGGAGTTGGGGCTTCAACATACGAATTTTAGGGGTTATAGACAATTCAGTCTACAACAGTATCTAAATTATGCCTCAATAAAACTATTTTAAAGAGAAAGAGAAGACTATGAAAGGTATGATTTCATTTTGGTTTTAAAATAATACATACATGTATCATCAGTATTGTATGTTATAGCCAAGACTCAAAGGAATAATCAATTATTGATTTTGTGCATTAGTCATGCTTTTCATTTACCTCCTTTCTCTTTCTGTCAACTTTTGAAACACTTGACTAGAGGGCAGATAAGGGAAGGAAGGTCACAAGTAGTATATTTTATAGCAGCAGAGGTGAGGTAAATATTCCAATTCAGAGGAAAGTTGAGGAGTTGAAATTGCTGAATTCAATGAGGCTTTTCAGTTCTTCACATGTTTTTCAACTGTGTTTATGCGTTAGGCTATTTAACTGGTTTCTGTAAGAGAGCTCCAAAATAATAGTGACTTAAGCAAAATATAAATTTATTTTCTCTTTCAAGTGAAAGTCTAATGTGTCAGTTCCACAATCATCCAGAGCAGATTCCTTCTTCCTTATGGTTTTGGTGTCTTCAGCAGGTGGCTTCCATCTTGTGATCCAAGATGGTTGCTCTTACTCCTGTCATCACATCAGCATTCCAGCCGAGGGGAAGGGAGAAAGGAAAAGGGGAGAGTAAGCAAATTCTATTTTATTTTATTTATTTTTATTTTTTAGGTGAGGCAACCCTTGGTTGTCCTCACAGATCATAAGGACCTTGTCAGCTTACAATCCCTTATTTTTTTATTTTTGAAGCCTACAGCACCTGGTCTTCCTAAGTGGTCTCCCATCCAAGTACTAACCAGGTCCCACCCTGCTTAGCTTCCGAGATCAGATGGGATCGGGCTTGTTCAGGGTGGCATGGCTGTAGATGAGTAAGCAAATTCTTTGTAAAAGCATCCCAGTAGTTACACACATCACTTGCACTAACATCCTACAGGTCAGAAAGGAGTATGGAAAAAGTATTCATAGCAGCTGGCTATGTGCCAGCTAAAACTCCCATGTGCTATTGCTAAGGGAAGAAGGAGAGACTGGATTTTGGAGAACAATCAGCAGTCTCTTTCCCACCATGCTATCTTCCCCCAGCAGTGTGGAAGGCAAGTTAAACTGGCTCTTCTGTGAAATTCCTTTATGTTCCAAGACACTGATTTTGATGTTTCCAGAGGATGACTCTGAGATGCCTGAGGAACTGGAAGGGGAGATTCCCGTGGTGATTTGTGCAGCAGCAGGGAGAATGGGTGCCGCCATGGCTGCCATCAACAGCATCTATAGCAACACAGACGCCAACATTTTGTTCTATGTAGTCGGGCTCCGGAACACTCTCTCTCGAATACGGTAATTAGACTTCGGAGTTTTTTACTTTCTTTTGACTTTCCTTAAATGGATTCCCCCCCCTTTTTTTTTTTTTGGTTTGAGAAATGTCATTCGGCTTAATGAGGGGATGACCTGACAAATGTGTCACCTAGCTAAGGAATTTTCTGCAAAATCTCATTGATCCGGTAGGGCAATGCATCATTCTGCAGAACTGAATTGTACTGAATTGAACTGAACTTAAAGAACCTCAATCCTTAAGTAGTTTATGTAAAAATCTTTCTTTATAAATGTTTTTTCTTTCCTCTGCTTTCTTAACCTGAGAGAATAT
Organism: Pteropus vampyrus; assembly: GCF_000151845.1. Lineage (NCBI taxonomy): Eukaryota > Metazoa > Chordata > Mammalia > Chiroptera > Pteropodidae > Pteropus > Pteropus vampyrus. The sequence continues at coordinate 3,986,831 of NW_011888797.1, read as the reverse complement.
TAATATAATATAACCATTTTAATATGGCTCAGAATCATCACTAATATAATTCTGAACTGCAAAGTGACCTCTTTCCTATCATGCACTACACTACAAAATAAATTGGAGCTGGATTTAGAAGAAATAAACAGAAAATCAAATTTTAAATGTATTATAAAAATGTACGATAATGGTATAATTTTGGAATGGAGACTGACTCCCTGAGGCCCCAAATCATAAGGAAAAAACTGGCAAGATTTGACCGCATAACATTTATATACTTTTAAATGATGAAAAACACTATAAAAAGTGAAATTAATCATACAGTAAATTAGGTTTTTAAGATATATTATAGACAAAGGATTGTATCCCAACTATGTAAAGAATTCATACAAAAAATTTTAAACATACAGGCATCTAGTAGAAAAATGACTATAGAACACAGACAGACAATTCACAGAAGAAAAAATACAATCAAATAAACATGAAAAAATGTTAGCTGTTACTAAGAGGGAAATGCCAATTAAAACAGCAATGACATATAACTTTTCACTCATCAGGATGGTAAAAATCAAATAGGACAAGAATATCTAGTGCAGGAAAATAGACATGCTTATTCCTTGTTTATACAATACATACTTTGTAAACTGGTAAAGCATTTTGAGAGGGCAATATCTGTTAAAGTGTTACATGCATATGTAGTTTGATTCACCAAACCATTTCCGCTGCTAGGAATCTGTGCTACAGAAATTCTACATAGTACCAAACTATATGTACAACAACATTAATTTCAGCATTATGTGAAATAGTAAAAAAAAAATTGCTAAATAGTTAAATGTTCATCAATGGAAGAATATTTAAATGAACTATGGAATATGATCCAGCTATTAAAAGAGAAAGAAGGCAATCTGTGTGCACTGACATAGAAGATTCCCAAGGCAGATCGTTAAGTGGAAAATGCAAGTTGCAGTATACCTCTTACAGTGTGATCCATTTTATGAATGTCTTAATCCGTTCCATCTGTTATAACAGGATGCCACAGACTGGGTGGCTTATAAACAATAGTTTTATTTCTCACAGTTCTGGAGGCTGAGAAGCCCAAGATCTAGGTGCCAGCAGATTCCATGTCTAGTAAGGGCCCTCTTCCTGATTCATGGAGGACTGCCTTCTTGCTGTGTCCTCACATGACATAGGGGGGAAGGGAGCTCTCTGGGGCCTCCTTTATAAGGAGGTGACTCTCATTCATGTAGGCTCCACCCTCATAACCTAATCACCTCCTAAAGGCCCCACCTCAAACACCATCACATTGGGGATAATCTTTCAACATATGAATTTGAGGATTGGAAAGACACAAAGATTCATTCTGTAGCAATGAAAATCAAAAATCCCAAATGCGTACATGCACGTATATGTGTTTCTGTAAAGAAAAAGACCTGGGAAGATCTCTCCAGCTGTTCACAGTGACTATCTCTCGGGAGGTTGGAAGAATTAGGGAAAGCAGTGATGAAGGAAAGTTAAAGGCATTTCAAGTATTATTTCCATCATTCATAAGGAGAATGGACTCATGTATGGCTTTTATAATTAGATTTTGGTGTTCTAGCACCATTAAGAGATACTGAGATTGGTAAAACATTTGCTCCCAATCTCAGAGGTCCTTGTCTGCTGTAGGATTTGAGGGCTTGTGTATGGTTTTCATTTTTCTGTCTAATTTCTCACTCTTCTTACCATTTATTGTTGTAGATTGTTCACTTAGCCTGCTGTTAACAGCCCTTTAATCATCTGTGGGTATAAAAATCAGATAACCAAACTCATAAGAATGGCCTGTGTTGTATGTTCTGAGTAAAGGTTTGCACTTTGGCCAAAAGGCATGAGCTTCAGGACTAATGACATTTGAGTGGAGAATGATTCCCAGTTCTTGGATCCTGTCCACCATCCCTTGTTTTAAAATATTTTTAAAAACTCTTTTCATTGAAGTATAACACAAAAACAAAATTGTATAAATCCCCTGTACAGCTTAGTGAATCATCACGAAGTAAAAACTCCCATGTGACAACTGCCACATC
>NW_011888797.1:3971256-3983726 GCF_000151845.1 Pteropus vampyrus | reverse complement strand
AGAGAGAGAGAGATTTAGTTAACAGTAGTCAAATTACTGAGTGTAGAGGAAAACAGGCAATTTGTGGCCTAAAAGATTGAGGGGGGGAAGCTTCTGTGACGCCCACTGCAACAATTCAGAGATGAAGCTGGCGATAGTCTGAGAAGCTGGGGAGTTTAAATCTAGGAGAAGCACAGATCTGTCAGCACTGGTTTCAGCCCAAGGCGCAGATAAGTTGGGCACCAGAAGCTCAGGTGAGGCAGCCTGGCGGCCCCTGTTTTATTCTGCATCGAACCTGGAGCTGAACCAAGGCCATGGTCAAAGCCGACTCTCCAGCACCCCTGGAAGACTCTGAGTTGCATGCCTCTTCCCCAACATTGCTCCTTTTGTTGTTTTAACAGCTGAACTTTGTTCGATTTTATCTCCCTCTGCTTATCCACCAACATGAGAAAGTCATCTATTTGGACGATGATGTCATTGTGCAAGGTATACTCACCCACGGCGAGACCACTTGGAAAAGGAGCAGCTGATAAGTAGAACGACTCTCTCTCTTCATTTTCCAAGTAGCTAGCTGCCCAGTGATCATGACTGCTCGTTCAAGTTGGGAGTATAGTATTGTTGTAAATTTGGGAATATTTTGAAAACAGGGGTTGATACTCACTTCCCTGGACAGTCCAGCTGTCTTTCTAAGAGCCACTCTCTGATTGTCAAAGTCTGTGATTAATAGCTTGGTAGCCTTTCCCTTCTCTGCACCCCTAAAATGTAGGAAGGTAGTCTCACTGATGACATTCTTAGAAGTGAGTTAAGTTTTGGTGTTCAAATGTAGCCTTATCTCGTTCCCACATGCAAAAAAGATAAGCATTGCTGTGGTACCTACATAGCAACAGAAATAAAGAAATTTGACAAAGGGTGATCGGAGCTGCTTTTCAAGTGCCTTTCTAAACTGATATGAGCTATTTTTATTAATCAGATTGCCAAGCCACATGAAATCAGAGGTCAGATATTTCTCCCCTAAAGCAAAATGAAGATTAGTTAAAGTTCTAAGGCTCTATCCATCCCTAAAACAAATGCTATAGTATTTTAACTCCTGATGTTTCTAAATTCAGGTGATATCCAAGAACTGTACGACACCACCTTGGCCCTGGGCCATGCGGCCGCGTTTTCAGATGACTGTGATTTGCCCTCATCTCTGGACACGAACAGACTCGTGGGGCTGCAGGTGAGCCCACTGTTTCAGATTCCTACCTTGACCCTGCCGCTCTCACCCTCTCTTCTTCCACAACGCAAAATACCCGTAAGCTACACCTGGAGAGCCGCCAGTCTGGACTGCTGGGGGCGGTCACACCCCAGCTCCACCTCTTAGCGACTCTGGGCAAGTTACTTAACCCTGCGAGTCCCACTTTCCTCATCTGACACCTATAGTAATATCTCTGTTGCGATTTTATGAGCTGTGATGAAATTACATGAGGTCAAAGTGTCCCGCGCGGACTACATGCGCCACAAATAACAGACGGGGTTAGGTCGCTCTTCACCACCCTCTGTCAGAGATGGCGTTTTCTGTAAGAGACTCCCTGACTCTGGTTCTATTTTCAGAGTTTTGACCGTCGCTTTTTTTTTTTCCCCCCCGTCAGCTGAGGAAAATCTTGATTTTGTTCAAGCTCTTTAACCCAGGTGGAAATGAGGGAAGTCGAACCAGAAGAATGGCTTTAAAATGCAAGGTGCCATTAAGAATCAAATGCTGGGCTGTGGCTCCATAGTGTAGTGGTTAGCATGTGTTCTTTGCAAGTGAAGGTTTTGGGTTCACACCCCGGGTGCGCCAGGCCCCGCCCTCCAGATTGCTGCGAGCGTGTGGGAGGAGCCCCCGCTCCCGCCCCCAAGATCCAGCTTATAAGGGGAAACGGCAACATCCATGGGTCAAGGGTGGAAGTGTGTGTGTGGGAGGAGTGGGATTAAAGGGGTAGGAAGAATCAAACGCTATTCTTCAAAAAAAAGTTCCAGGAAATAATTTTAAATTTAATTTTAATTTAAAAAATAATTTTAATTGGCCTTTTGAGCCACGCTTCTCTTGCTCAGGCCCACTTCCACGTCTGGAAGTGTACTTTCCCTTCTGATAAAGCTTTCCTTTTCTACTTAAAAAAAAAATTAAATAAAAATACAAATAATTTTAATTTTAAGGCTAGAGTCTGGGGCCAGACCTACCTTTGTCAGGATCTGAGCTCCCTCACATAGTAGCTTTGTGACCCTGGGCAAGTTACTTAAACAACTGTTTTCTCCCTTATTTGTCAAATAGAGGGAGAGTCATTGTGAGAATTAATTAGTCGATGCATGTAACCTTATTGCATGCATTTAAAGTTCTTGAAAGCGCCTGAGTATTTCTGTTACTTCCATGTCATATTCGAACATCCCACTGAGGTGGATTATGGCAGCCCACGTGGGCGAAACAGTACATCCTGCCTCATGTTGCATTCAGTCAGCTACGTACTGAGTGCTTGCTGTGTGCCTGACGCTGTTTTAGGTACTAGTATACACTAAACAAAGCTAAAAGCCCTGCCTTTGTGTAGCTTACATTCTAGAGGGAAGACAGGTAAAATACTTAACAGAGGATCAGAGTGGAGTTGGGGCTGTATTTTAAATAGGGTGATCATGGATGGCTCTGCTGAGATGGCGTTGCTGAGATCATACCTGAAAGAATGAAAGGAACCACCTAAGCAGGGGGAAAACATTCCAAGAATAGGTAGCAGCAAGTGCAAAGGTCCTGAGGCAGGAGCGTGTCTGGCATATAAGAGGAACGTCAGTGTGGCTGAAGGATTGAGGGAAAGAATAATAGAAGTCAGAGGCATAATGGAAGGGCAGGGAAGGTCGCTTTAGGAACTGTGGCTTTCACTTTGAGTGAGATGGGAAGCCACTGGTGAGGCTTTGAGCAGATGAATCATGCAGAGACAGAGTGGGGCCGAAAGGGGTAGAAGCAGGGACATGGGAGCTGGCGGAAATCCAGTGAATGGGAAGTGGTTGGCTTCTGGATATGTTTTTGGAAATGGGTCCAATAGATTTGCTGCCAGAATTGTATGCAAAGTGAGTAAGAGGAGTCAAAGATGACCTAAGGACTCTGGGTTTTCTTCGCCTAAGTAGCTGGAAGGACAGAGATGCCACTAACTGAGGTGGGGCAGGTTGTTGGAAAGCACGTTTGGGATAGGATTGGGAGCAGTTTTTGGATGGAAGTAGGGCTGCCTTATTAAGCATCCAGAAGGAGACACTGAATTGGCAGATGGAGTAGGCGTGGGAAATCCAGAGAGGTCAGAACCGTCTACACAGATAGTATTTAGAGCCATGAGGCTGTCTAGAGCGTTAGTGCCAGAGAAAGGAAGAGGTGCTACAAGTGAGACTAGGGGCACTCAGCTTTTAGAAGTTGGGAAAACAAGAAGAAGCCAGCAAAGGACACTGGGCGGGGAGACCCAGAGACACTGCACAATGGTTTTAAGAAAATGATCGTTGTTCAGAAACAATAGATTTGTTGGTCAAAAGCATGCTTATCCTGTTCCTTGACAGAATACATATATGGGCTATCTGGACTACCGCAAGAAGACCATAAAGGACCTGGGCATAAGCCCCAGCACTTGTTCTTTCAATCCCGGTGTGATTGTTGCCAACATGACGGAATGGAAGCACCAGCGCATCACCAAACAATTGGAGAAATGGATGCAAAAAAATGTGGAGTACGTGTAGACTTCGCTACCATTTTTTCTATGCTTGGGAACAAAGTTATTCAATTAATTTTCCATGCATAGCTCAGGGGGTTAGAAATATTTTACATACATCTAAGATCCTACTTCTTCACAAAGGCACAGTTGAGAAAGGAAAGGGATAGTAGATGAAAATTTATTCTCAAATGACGTGTCAGAAGAAGTAAGATCCTGTGGAATCCTTTCTTATACAAACATTTTTCTAATAAATTGTTTAACGATATGACTTTTAGTGTTCTTCCAGAATCCTAGTGAACCTTGTCCACTGAAAATCATTAATCTTAGTCTAGATTCCTCCTTCTTACATAGATTTATTTTAATGATTATTTTATAAAGTCAACTTTGTTTTTTAGGGTCCAAGTTTTAAAAACTTGTCATTTTTTATTACCGAAGTTTTAAAGAAAATAAAACTGACTCTATCACAACCACTATGATCATATCATTGTATTCTCTTTCCTCTTTTTCTGAGTATTTTTAATACCATCATAACTTTCAATTTGTGAATAGTTATCTAAATAATGTAGGATCAGAACTTGATCTTCTACATTTGCCACAAAAAAGCCTGAGATTAAAATGGCGAAGTATTAACACTGTGAATCTAGGTAAAGTATATGGAAGTTCATGGTATTCTTTTTATAATTTTGTATAGGTTTGACAATTTTCAAAATAAAAAGCGAAAGTCTTATCATATAGTGAGAGACTGTCTTACCTCCTTTAAAATTATTAGATTCTACTTGATGTGAATCTGTGGGGCTCCAGACCAAATGTCACTAGCTCTTTTATCCCTTTTCTTAGGGAAAATCTCTACAGCAGCTCCCTGGGTGGAGGTGTGGCCACCTCCCCGATGCTGATTGTATTTCACGGGAAATACTCCACTATCAACCCCCTGTGGCACATAAGGCACCTGGGTAAGTACTTCAGAAAAACAACAGAAAAGTGCATTTTATAGACCCAGTGAGCACCAAGGTGGGAAAAGTGTGCTCTCACACCAGCTTCCTCAACTCAAATCTCTTAGGTCAGGTGTCCCCAACCCCCGGGCTGGGGAGTACCCGTTGGTCCATGGCCTGTTAGGAACCAGGCCGCACCGCAGGAGGTGAGCAGTGGTTGAGCGAGCAAAGCTTCATCTGTATTTGCAGCCTCTCCCCAGTGCTAGCATCACCACCTCAGCTCCACCTCAGATCCTCAGGCATTAACTTCTCATAGGAGCACCAGTCTCTGGTGCCAAAAAGGTTGGGGACCACTGCTCCAGGTGACCTTGGAGATTACCTTGGATCCGTTAGCTCTCATTGCTCAGATTCTGCAAATGCAACTGATAAAAATTAACTACCCTAGAGTTGTGTTTCTAGGAATTCACAAAAAGCAATTAGACTCATGCTTAGCACATAGTGTGTGCCAGATAAATATTAACTATTTAGAACTTTCATCATCAAAACTTTTTCACATACCTTTCTTGAACTTTTGTAGTAGCTACAGTGGACAAAACCAAATGAATTAGCATAATGGCTTATGATGCATTTAGACAACTGTCAATTTATCTTTTAAAAAGAAGTTGTTTACTGATGATGTGTGCTGTGAGTCCCCTAACAGGCACTTATTCACTCTTCACTACAGGAGTGCAGGCTCTAGGGTATGGATTGAAATCCCAACTCTGCTACTACCTATGATTTTGGGCAAGTTACTCGAACTCTCTGTGCCTTCGTTTCTTCATTTGTAAAATGAAGCTTATAGAACCTTATAAAGGTTTTTTTGTTTTTGTTTTTGTTTTTTTTTGGTAAGGAATTGATTACCAAATATTTGTAAATTGCTTAGAACTGAGCTAGGTACAGAACACTTTTACATTCATTCAGAGAGATGGCCACAACCCATTAGCCAAAACCACTGGCCAGACCTGTTTAGAAATTCAGAAAGCTTTTGAATTTAAAAAAAGGTAATGTGGTGCATATACTTATGTTCTACAATACCCTGAGTGGGATCTAGGTTTTGCTGCCAAAGAAGTTATTACAAATCTTTTTTTTTCAGACATTTGGGGATTATTTTAGAATTGGAGACAATGGATTTATTTTTACCAGGTATCTACTGCACTGACAAGAACTGAGCTAGGTTCCGGTGATAAAGGTGAACATTATTTCTAATTTTGAGAATAATCCTGCAAGGTGGTATGTCCCTTACTCTCTAGGACAGAGAAAGGACAGAAAAAATGGTGGAAGCTGGGTTCTTGTCTCTTCTTCTTTATAGATTTGCTTCTGCCTCATTACCAGAATCTTCCCTGATTTTCCTGAGCATCTGTATGCATGTTAAGAGTGACACAGGGATGTTAAGGACACTATTGTTCTGTCTGATTTGATTTATAATAATATTGAGTTCACTGTTAAGCCAAATATCAACATATCCATGTAATGAATGTGCAGAAAATCCCATCAAAGGAGAATGTCTTTAAGAAATATTGTGTAAGAAAAACTATGCAGAACTTAGATCAATAAGGTTAGATTATTTTATGACCTTGGAACAGACACTCAGAATTACATTTTGTGAAACATCTAACTTATCGACAAGTAGGAAGGAGCAGGATCTTCCCAAGGGAAAGAAGTCATTTTTCTTTGTAGAACAGAACCTATTCTGTGCTGAAAGTTTTGGAATCAGGGTCGATTTGCAAAGTAAATCTACACAATGATCATTTGAAAAATGACTCAGTTTTAGAGTGTTATGAAAGCAGAAAGCAATGTTAACGCTCATGGGTATTAAGTTTGAGCCTCAACAGGGAGGCTTAAGATTTTAAAAATTTGTGAAACATACTTAGCTAAAAGCAAAATCGCAAGTCCCTACGCAGTCCTTCAGTCATGGAGCTGAGAGATGCTGTCCTACTCTGTGACGACTTCTCACATGAAGGTGCCTCTTCCCAGTGAGCATCGCCTTTGTAGATTCTTTGGAAGTTGATAATTTTTCCAATTAGGCCTCTATTGCCTGCAACACCAAGCTCTTCTGCTGCAACTGCCTTCACAACTATGTTTATGAATAATGTAAGACAAGACTTTTTTTTTTCTTATATCATGTTAAACTAACATAATCTAGGTATTCTCTCTCTTTACTCAGTGGACTTTTGGTTTTTTAAAAATATAAAATTCCTTTTCTTAGAAAGAAAATTTAACACTATACAGGATATCTTAAAAAAAGATTTACATTCACAAGATCTTAATGTACTTTTGGAAGAGATATTCTACAAATATTCTGAGCAACAGTAATATTAGGGTAAATACAGTCTCTAAGTGATTTCTTATGAGGGGACTAATACTCAAATGAAGATAGCTGTTTGTTAAAAAGTAGATCTTAATCTTAGTTATTTTACGTGGTAAAAATAAGACCACTTAAAGGAAAATGTTGAGGGAAATAAGACCACTTAAAGGAAAATAAGACCACTTAAAGGAAAATATTGAGAGAAAACGTAGAAAAACAACTATAAACTCTAAGTGGGAGGGAAACTTATAAACCCTTCTGGGGACGATTTGGCAATCTCCTATCAAAAAGGTACACCTTTCAATCTAGCAATTCCAGCTACAAGATTTTATCCTACAGATATATTTATACACATGCACAAGACATGCATGGAAGACTGTTCATTTAGCATTGTTTATGCGAGTGAAGGGACAGAAACAGCCTAAATGTCCCTGAGAAGGAACCTGCTAAATAATCATATATTCATTCTATGTAGTCATTAAAAATAATTCAATAAATCCATATGTGGAAATTCAATAAAGCTGGTGTGGAAAGTTTCCTAAGACAGTAATTTAAAAAGGCAAGTTACGAATAAATTAAAAAATGTGTTTATATACACACACACACGTATATAACATATACATGTACATATTTACCTCCAGACTGGTGTGCAGGTAGAACGTTACTGAAAGGATTTCAGGAGAAACTCTTAACAGTGGTTATTTGGGAGATTTTCAGTACGTGGTAGAGTCTTCATTGTATATTCTTTGATTTGTTTAACTTTTGAAATAACGAACCTGTATTCAATAATTAATATGAACATTTTATTTTCTAACAAGCCTATTATTTTTCTCTAAACACAATGAAGGCTGGAATCCCGATACCAGATATTCGGAGCATTTTCTGCAAGAGGCAAAACTGCTCCACTGGAATGGAAGACACAAACCCTGGGACTTCCCCAGCGTGCACAACGACCTGTGGGAAAGCTGGTTTGTTCCTGACCCTGCGGGGATATTTCAGCTTAGTCACCACAGTAGCTGATGCAACTTGACGTTTTAGATATTTTCTGTGTAAAAATGTGGACTTGTCCATTTGTAGCCTACTAGACCATCATTCTTTATGAACAGTATCTTTGATACACTTATTGTGATAAAATATTCATATATTAATATGAATATGTCATCATAAGTTATGATCCACAATATAAAAAAAACTGTGTACAAATAATACTTGGATCATACAGGTTATCGATTTACTTCCTTAGGTCTAAGTGGTAATTATGGAAATCAAGATTATGTGAGTAAAATATATTGCTGGAAACTCATCTGCGTTTCAGCAATTTGCTTAACTCATTGACAGTTTGCATCTAAAAATTTTTTAAATTTCTAAATGTATTTTTCACAAGACATTGTCAATCTTGTCTTCTGTATTACATTTAAAACCTGAATGTTTGAAAAAATAAAAGTCATAGATTTTTAATAATTTTCATTAATATAGAGGGTCCTACACGTGAAGTATAATAGACAGTAGACTGATCTCAGGTGTAAAGGGGGAAAGAATAACAGTAAGTCTTATGACAGAAAAGCCTGCAACTTAAGAGTAATCATTCTTAATATTTTTTTATTGTAAAAACCATCAGACTTTCAAATGAATTTTAAAACTTTCAAAATTACTCAATGAAAAAGTCTCATATTGTCACAGATAGGATATATTAACATGTACTACTCATCTGTCATATTTAATGAAAAACACCATTATTTGTTTTATGCTTGGAAAATCCTCAGACTCATTCTCTACTGAGTGTCCATCATAATTTAAAGGGTATTTTCTCCACTAAAATAAAAAAAAAAATCCATTGTAAGGCTACAAATTATTATATACCAAAGCAATACCTAGTTACATGCTTTACATAGTCCCATGAAAAAATAATTCAGTTGTTCCTAATCCCTGATGTAAGGCTCTTCAAAGCACCTGCACAAAACATCCGTGTAAACAGGAGTACAGTACATGATTTAAATAACATGAATGACTTTTACACAGCTTGACCTAAAGGAAAAATAAATCCATCATAGCCACAGCTAAAAAGCATCTTAAGATTCACAATAAGGATTTTTCTTATTATAAAAGGAATAGGCCATATAACATCTTAGAAAAAAAAACACACTTGATAAATATTTTCATGTTGAAAAGCATGCTCCTTGGGTATAAGTTATCGGGAGTAAATGCAAATGGCATTTCCAAGTACCCAGCTTTATATCCACCAGGCCTAGTAGTCTGGACTATTTGTAGCACCATAGAAAATGCATTAGAAAATCACAAAGGTACATTACTTCAAACCAGCCTCGCCATGAGATTCACTCAGTCCACAGTAACAAACAGCAATGATGCAGAGAAAGAATTTTTAAAATGATTGGCTTATTAGATTTACCTAGCAAGAAACATTGTTTATATTAGTACATTTCATGTACATAAAGCACCAGTTTAAATAAGATTATCAAACACCTCCAGCATCTTGGTTGCTCACCCTGAAAGTTCATTTCTCATCACTTTCCATGTTACATCTTTAAAAGCCAAGGAGGATAAAATTCGAACAATGATTTTGAGAAATTCAGTTCCTTCCCTATCAAATGTATATCTCTCAAGTAAAACACAGATGAAGTAAAATTTAAAAGGTCAGCTGCATTCTCTGGAACCTACCATTCCAGCAGAATAGTTTCTGCCTGCTAGAAGATTAACACAGGGGGCGAGGAGGGCCCAAGTCAGGGCTCAATGCCCTGTCAGGTAAGGCCAGGTTAGCCTTGCTGCTGCAAGACCACACTCCATATTTGCACTACTAAGCAACGCTCACAAATGTTCACCACTGGTAAAGCAAAGAGTTCTGAGTATGACTATGACTCAGGGAGCCCAGCAAACTCCACTAAAAACTACCAAATGAGACTCTGCTGAAGCTTAACTTCACATATGAAAATCAACACATTTGCCTCTTTACCGGTGGTAATTCTTATTGTTAGCATGCCCTTCTTAGGCATAAAAGGAATAATGGTGCATCTGAGTTTATGCACAGTTAAAAATCAAGTATAAAAATTCAGACTGTAGCATTTCAAAATTAGATTAAAAGTGACTCCCTAAAGAAAACCAATTTCTTCAGAAATGAAAAACAGTTTATAAAATGCTGGAATGACGGTTAATTCAAATACAAAAACTCATATACAAAAAACCCTACTTTTTTCCTTCCAAACTACATAGATTCATACAGTTGATTCTACCACACAACTGTACTATGATTATATCACCAGAGTAAAACACTAATAAAATACTTCAGTCGGCAAACTGAAGGCCAGTTCTTGATAATTGCATTAAAACTGAGGCATCTGAGTAGAGCTGAGAAACACTGTTCTTAAGCGTGGTTTCCTTCCTGCTGTCCTTGCGTCCCACAGTGATTATTAAAGGAAGGAATCTGGTCTGCAAATGACTGGCTCATCCACTGCCCATTTGGAATGTCACTGAAAGTTGATTCTCCACTGTCAGCTGCTGGGGAGGAAAAGAATGTTAGTTTATTTTGCTTAAAAGCTTCAGATGATCGTATTAGGAAATTTTAACTGTCCAGTGAAGGAAAACTGTTATTAAAATAATTAAGCAAACTTCTTGAACACAATTATAAGTTTCTGTTCTATCTTTAGATGTAGAACTAATAAATACTCATTTGTTATTTAAAGAGGGAAATGCAACTAGGATGGCTTATTAGAATCAGTGACTTAAAAAAATGAGCTGTAAAAGTTTGTGTAAACATTAAATAACCATCAGATTTTCTCTATAAGTCACTTAATACATTTTTATATTACCATTCCCATTCTTCAATAATCTACTCTTAAATTTTTATTTTGCCCAATCCTGACAAAACCAAGTCTTTGAAAGGAACAAACACAGGGAGGGGAACATACTCAGCCCATTTGAAGAAAAACTGCAAGGTTCACTATTGCACAGATTTTCACTATAAACACCACCATACGCTGCTTCATAACCCGGATCATATTTTTCTTCCTTAACAGCCATCTTCTTTGCATCCTCTGTGAAGAGAGTAAAAGGGAATTAAAACTGATTTTGTACAACAATTTAAAAATAGCTTTATTCAGAAATCATGATGAAGCAATCTTTTTCTTGAATGTTCATGTATACCGAGATACACCTTTTGCTATACTCTCTCAAACTCTTTGTAATATATACCAAATTACCTCGTAAGAACTATAAAAGCCTATAAGATTTAACTGTAGGTGGGCTACTATGCTTCTCATATTGTCAATATCTGCAGGAGCGCCTAGAGTAGATAGAAGACCTTGGGAAAGGAATATTTCAACACCCTAGGACCCATTATAAGACCACTCTGCCTGCAAATATAATTTTCTCCTGCTTTTAAATCCACGACATACCTTCTTTAACATATATATACATGAAATGAACACAAGGATTGATAATGGTGACACACCTTGGGCAAGCTGCAGGTCAAATGTATATTGCACCTCTTGAACATCTGTGTTTCGTTCAATGCCTTTCAACTGATCTCTTAAGTCTTTCAGCTTAATGTAGTAATGAACTTTGTCTTGGGCTCGAGGAAACTGAGCGCACCTTGCACTGGATGACGGCATAACATAGCAGAGCTAGAATCGTAAAATTTTGTAGTTATAGGAATCTTATAATTCTTTTGAATCCATTCATATTGAGATTAGAAAATTTCTTGGAGTTAATAACTTGATTCTTGCCATGTATTGATATATGCAAAACCAATAAAAGTAGATGTTTGCATTGAAAATTGCAATATCTACTTATTACAAAGTCGATAAATCAAAAACAATGAGACTCCACCCCCACAATGTTCACCTATCAATCGTCTTTTCTTCTTAATAATAAATATATGGTGCATAATTCTAAAGGCAGAAAAGGCATTTAAGTTTACAATGAAAAGTTTTGCCTCCCGATTCTCTACGTGGTTCTCTTCCCCAAGGGCAATCAAAGTTGCTAGTTCCAGAAGTGTTCCATAAATATAAAATCAAATGTGTCTGAAATGTGTATTCTCCCTCCCTGCTTTAAAAACACACACAAATGGTAACATGCTCTATTCCCTGTCCTGTACCTTGCTTTGGAGAAAATTCTCTATCGGATATCTTTATCAGAGTAAAAAGAACTTTTTTTCTGTGTAGTACTTTTCATATATATTTAACCAGAGCCCAACTGTGGGCATTTAGGTTGTTTCTAATCTTTTAATACTGTAAGCTATAGTGAAAACCCCTTGTACATATTTGATTTAGAATATGTGTGAGCATATCTGTTAGATAAATTCCTAGAAATGGAATGGCTAGGGAGAAAGACTTTTACATTTATCATTTTGGATGATGGCAACAAACAGTCCTTCACAGAACATAACAAAATACATAACTATGTACCTCTTTTATGTATAAAAGAGGAAGGCTACTAGATTATAGAGTTTTCAGTTGCAATTTCTACAATTTTTAAATTGGCCTCCATACCATGTATTACAGAAAAAAA
>NW_011888797.1:3964147-3970255 GCF_000151845.1 Pteropus vampyrus | reverse complement strand
AGGGCTAACCCACTTGAGTTTGATTAAGACTATGCCATTAAATACATTGTGAATGTAGTGAGCCAACTCCTCTCAGTATTTTAGCCATTAAGATAGTTATCTGATAAATGTTTCTTGTTCTAACAAAACTATAACAGTATCTGAATTAATTTGCAACTATTAGTTCAAGTTGATAGATATTATTTAATAAAATACAGTGTGGTCTTTTTTTCATGGCATAATTACAGTGGATATGACAAATAAAAAGGGAAAACTAGCTAGAAAAAAGATTCATATTTAGGTGATTTACACTTGTAATTTTAAGGACTTACAGTTTCTGTGTCTGGAATCTTATGGGGTTGAAGTCCAAATTCTAAGTTCTTAACCTTTACTCCAAAAACTTCTTTACTAAAAATTTCATAAATACCTAAAATGAAATACAAACATATTTACATTGCCCATAATGTTATTAAAGAAAAAAGATGAAATTTAAAAGAAAATCTTACATTTTCCATTAAACACTGCTATTCGTGGCTGATATTTCTGTAATTTCTGCACTAGAATACGTCCTCCTTCACGAAATTCTTTACTAAAATTGAATTAAAAAGTAGTCAAAATATAAGTTTGGCGATATTTATAATATGGTTAAATTCAGATAGCTTTCACCAAAAGATCAATTCATATACTCCTTGTTAAGCTCAACTTGAACTAGATACATATGGTATTCCTAGAGTCCATGAGGCACCAGAATGGTCAAGGTTCCAACCAATAAGTGTCACATAATTACCTGGAAAGATCCTTGCTGCCCGGTGTCGTCCTTTCCACCATATTGGTAAATCCAATACCATATTTTCCTGGTAACGTGTGATCATCCATATGGTTCAGCTGGACCTCACTCAGTCCTGACATAAAGAGACACTTCCCTGTGAAAAAGAGGGTTCGGTTTATTTCTGTAGAATGTCAAAGGTTTTTGCCCTATGGATTCATGTGGCAGTCTACAGTCTATTCTCAAAAAAAAAAAAAAAGATTATAAAATAGGTCAAATACCATATCGAGAAGGTACTACATTACTATGATAAGCCCTTTGCATGGATTATCTCATTTAATCATAATTTTCTTAGGAGATATAACTATTATTATCACCTTTACGCAGTGGGTTAAGGTAAATGCCTGTCAAGAATACACAGCTAGTTAGTGTAGGAAACTCTGAAATGGTCTGTTTTCTTTTCTTATAATTGGTGATACCACCACCTGCCCCTGGAATACCTCAAACAAATAAACAGACATCAACGGATTCAACATTCAAACACTCTGACTGTGGAGAAAATGAAAGGTTCAAACTTCGCAAGAAAACTTAAAAAAAAAATAGAGACAATATGTTATTAGTTCCAAAAACACATACTATCATTTACCCTAAGTGTTTTTAATGTTACTTAGATAACCAGCTTGTATCTCCTGAAGGCCTTCTGCATGCCTAGTCCTATTAGGCAGTGTTAGGTAAGGTGACTTACATATGCAGGACAATAAAACAGTAGTTATACTTGGTTTTAAAGCTCACTCTACAAGGATGAGGGTCTTTAATACTATTTTCTGTTAGATACAAAGTACCTGTAGAGCATCTCTCTAATCACAGCATTTCTTAACTACTGTGACTTGACTGCCACTGATCAAGGCATTTCATCTTTCCTAAGAAACATGATCAGTAGAAATTTGGAAAGGTCGATATTCTGTATATATTTGTACAACATATTGTTACTATGTCTGTAGATAAAAAAAAAAATCTTTTAAAAAAAAAGAAAGTAAAACTCATTTGAAATAATTCAAACAAGAGAAAGTATTCCTCTCCATGGCTCTCATAAACCAAAACGTTAACAGTGATACATCATTTCAAACCTTTGACTTTTGTGCTCACACATGGAAAACACATATGGTTATTTATACACGTATAAAATCTCTCTTATTAAAAACACATTTTGGTTTAAGAAAAAAACCAGTAAACTATTAACAAAGATAATCTAGTTTAAAAGTAAAATAATAAAAAAAAGTAACCACTTACAAAAATGGTTTCCAGGTCCAGGGTAATGGTGCCCTTTGTAAGCAGCCATCAGTCCCGGGTTTATGCCGATCTACGAAAAATGTTTATACGTTTTAGTCCTGAAAAGTAGGCTTTAAGCCTTGGGGTTTCCGTGGAGCAGTGGTGGGCAAAACAAAATTTATTAAAGTAAAAATTCAATCCGACATCACAAGCAATATTGTTTACCAATTGCCTACTCTTGATCTAAACAAAGTATTCCATTCTGAGGAAACAAGTTGCCTGTAAATTAAAAGTGTTGCTGTTGTTTTTAAACACCAGTTTCACCTCTTCATATCCCCTGGCCCCCAGCCCCACACAACTGGCATGGAAAGAGCAAGGTCCTGCAGCGACCAGCCAACCCGAGCCCAGGTCCAGTCACAAGTCTGCTTCTCAACTCTCCAAAAGCAGCTTACTCCGCGCATCATCTACAGTTGTTTGTATGCTGATGTTTCTTAAAATTATGGATAAAAACCAAAGTTCAAAATCAGTGTTGTCACTTATGGAGAACTCACAGGTGTCATGTAATCTACATGATTCACATGGATTATTTTATTTAACTGCAACCCTATGAGGGAGGCACTGTTATCACCCATTTCACCAGTGACAGTTAAGGGTCACATCCTTATCTATGGTCACATCCATGTGGCAGGACTGGAAACCAGGCAGCCCAGTCTGGAGCCCACCCTCTTAAACACTCTCATATAAAACCATCTCATGAAGGTGACACCATTTAAATACCAAAAGGACTGTTAGAAAAGGTTCTTTTCAGCAAAATTATTTGCAAGGAAAGCTAATTAATCCACCAATGCTATTTATAAAACCAAATGAGGACAAAAATCCTTACAATCACGATGTCCAGATTGAAGGTCAAAATGTCTGGGAGAGTCTTGGTCAAAAGTTCAGCTTCTGAAACGCCATTAAAACGGTCAACTTTCCTTTTCACTTTAAACGTGTCTGTAATTTTTTCTTGCTTTTCTTTTGATTTGGTGGACTTGGCAGATTTTTTGGCCTCAGCAGATTTTTTGGCCTCAGCAGGTTTCTTGGGTTCCACTGGTTTTTTTGGTGCTGTTGTTCTGGGTTTTCGCTTCCTTCCTTTTGGAGTCTCTGAAACACAATGATTTCCAGGATGCAGATGCAGAAAACTGTAATTATAAACTTTAGGCAGCTTTCTCAGAAAAGTCACCCAATCAACATCCTTTTTATCTACTTCCCAACATCAGTCTTCTCTGCAATATCTTCCCCTTGTTTCACCTTAGAACATAGTTCATGTGGCCTCATCCTTCACCTTCCTTTTTCCACTGGCTGTTCTTGGGATGAAATGTCCATAATAACCAATGACTGATTTTCCACACAATCCTACCTGGCATCTTGGCCTCCCCACGGATGCAAAACATCTATACACTATGTATAAGAATTCTAAATGTAAATACATAAATAGTTAAGTAAATGAATGAAAGAATAAAGAGAAAGACAAGGAGAAAGGGAAACATCTGAACTCAATTTCCCCCAAATTTCTAGCAGGAGACAAAACCTCAAACGGCTATTCTAGTCCACACACAGTCGAAGAGGTGAATTTAGAAATGCAGAGGATTAAATCTCTAGCTGGCAAGATTTTTTCAAAAGGCAAGACGAGGGATCTGATATCAGGACCTAAAGTAGAGTTTCTCCATCTCGGTACTGACATTTTAGGCTGAATAATTTTTGGTTGTGGGGGCCTGTCTTGTACATTATAGAATATTTAACATTCTATATTTAACAGCAACCTTGGCGTCTGCCCACTAGATGCCAGCAGTATCCTGTCAGTCATGAAGATCAAAGGTGTCTCCAGACAACACAAATGTCCCTTGGGGGTAAAAATCGCCCCTGGCCAAGAACCACTGACCTAACATATCCAACAGGAAGCCTTGGTTTTCTCACCCTGTTCTTCAACACCTCTCATAATCTCTCAGGCTCCTGCATTTCCCCAACCCGGCTTCCCGTCCTTCCCTTTTTCTGCCTCACATTGCTGTAGCCACTCCTTATGCCGAAGGGTCCACATCCATTGGCTTGTAGCTGGGGAAGCCCTGGTGCTGCCTGCCCAGAACAGGAGCCAAGGGCAGAGGTAGCTCCAATGCAGCGGAGTCAGAAGTGTTCCTGGAATCATAAACTGGAACCGTGAACACGTTTCTCCTACAATATTGCTACACTGGAAAAAATCATTACCTTCTCTCCACCCTCCCAACTTCCAAACTTATTCTAATTCTCTGTCTTGGTGAATAGTTATCTCCTTCATCCTAATTACCTAGGAGTTTCTTCCAGATTCCTCTTTCTCCCTTGTTCCCCACATGAAATCCATTTACCATGGCCAAGTAATGCCACCTTCTGAGTAGTTCCTAATTCTGTCCTTCTCCACCCCTTCAGGTCCTCATTCCGTCCCTGGATTATTGTCTCTAATCCACTCCTTGCCTCCAAGTTCTGCTTGCTCTCTACCATCCAATCTATCCTCTGTAATACTTCCAGGCTGATATTTTAAAATACTATTATATTTAAGTCACCCTCTGCTTACATTCTTTTAACAGCTCTCTATTCACTATTGCTTTCAGGACAGGATATATACTCTTTAGGTTAAACACTATTTCTTTGCTATACTCCAGACTCTAATGACAGGGAATCACCATGTCATGCTTCTTTGTGTCTGTGCTTTGGCACATGCTGCTCCCTCGGCCTGGAATTTTCCCCATCTCATTCTTCATGAGGATAAAGTCTCCTCACCTTTGAGTTTTAAAGGTCTGAAAAGCTGCTTCTGAGCCTCAATCCGAGCTGGGTGCCAACCCTGTGAGCTCTCCCAGCATCCTATGCCCTCTTCATTGCTTTGTGTGTTGAGGCAAAATGTGTGTTGACTTATCATTTTCCCTTACTAGATTATGAGACATTTTATGGCAGGATCCACATTCTTTTATTCCCCCCAAATCTATCGCGGTACCTGGAACATACTAAGTACTTAAAAAGTGGATTCAAATTTTTAACACTAAAATCAAGCTAAAATTTATCATTAAACCCTTTCTTAAATAAACTGGCTGATCCAATAGCTAATTTTCTGTCCTGTCCCAGTGAAAACTACCTTGGACAGGTTCCTGAGCAGGAGCTGGGTCTGGAACTTCTGCTGACCTTTGCTGTTCATTCGTAACTTCCATATCAGGGGCTTCGGCCATCATGTGTTGAAATGGCAAGGAATAAAAAGCTTGAGCTTGCTGCAGTGAACAACTGAAAGAATGTAAGACATGAGGATAAAATTACCCAAATGTAAGTTTAAGTGACTAGCTAAAAAAAATCTTCAGTATCCAAATATTTTGAAACCAGACTATAGTGTTTATTTTGAGTTGAAAATAGGTGAAAAGAGAGGAGGAAGATCTAGGCTCATATGTACACATTCACCCCACCTTTGCTGAGTGCCTACTAACCAAACATTAATTAACTCTCACATGGTTTAATGACAAGATGTGTGATCATTAAAACTTACCAGTCCTGTCAAGTCAGCCTGTATTTTCTCTGAAATGGGAACTTTCTAGTACAGAAACTTGAAAGGCCACCAAACAGGGTTAAAATGTCCATAAAAGCAATCTGTGTTCCTACCCTCAGTGTGCACTCCTCTTGTCACAAAGATCCCCTCTACTCTAACTGCCCCGGCAGCCTAACTCCCCTTCTCAGCTTTACCGAGATAAAATTGACATATAATGTATAAGTTTAAGGTGTATGACGTGTTGATTCGATACACTTACCTACTGCAAACTGACTGCTACCACAGCTTTAAGCTTACACTCCATCAAGTCACATAATTACCATTTCTTTTTTATGGTAAGAACATTTATGATCTACTCTCTTAGCAACTTCCAAGTATGTAATACAGTGTTATTAACTATAGTCACCATGTCACCATGTAGTCACCCTTCCTCCAATTTAAAGTTCTCTGTTGGTTTATTTGCCTGTTTATTTATTTTTTCATTGGCTCTGTTTCTTAATTGTTGCTGGGTTTTTGCTTTTTGGCACTGAGGACTAGAAATGGATATTTTGTAAAT
>NW_011888797.1:3959563-3964097 GCF_000151845.1 Pteropus vampyrus | reverse complement strand
TATGTACACATTCAACCCACCTTTGCTGAGTGCCTACTAACCAAACATTAATTAACTCTCACATGGTTTAATGACAAGATGTGTGATCATTAAAACTTACCAGTCCTGTCAAGTCAGCCTGTATTTTCTCTGAAATGGGAACTTTCTAGTACAGAAACTTGAAAGGCCACCAAACAGGGTTAAAATGTCCATAAAAGCAATCTGTGTTCCTACCCTCAGTGTGCACTCCTCTTGTCACAAAGATCCCCTCTACTCTAACTGCCCCGGCAGCCTAACTCCCCTTCTCAGCTTTACCGAGATAAAATTGACATATAATGTATAAGTTTAAGGTGTATGACGTGTTGATTCGATACACTTACCTACTGCAAACTGACTGCTACCACAGCTTTAAGCTTACACTCCATCAAGTCACATAATTACCATTTCTTTTTTATGGTAAGAACATTTATGATCTACTCTCTTAGCAACTTCCAAGTATGTAATACAGTGTTATTAGCTATAGTCACCATGTCACCATGTAGTCACCCTTCCTCCAATTTAAAGTTCTCTGTTGGTTTATTTGCCTGTTTATTTATTTTTTCATTGGCTCTGTTTCTTAATTGTTGCTGGGTTTTTGCTTTTTGGCACTGAGGACTAGAAATGGATATTTTGTAAATGTCTACAAATCTACAGGAAAATCCACTCCAAACCTCTATTCTGAACATTATTTAAACTCTGTTCAAAATATTCTGAGTATTTTGTTCATTGTAGGGGACTTAGGCCTTCCCGGAAAACAATTTCCAAAAAATATTTCTGATAACCACAAATGACTCTCTCAAGCGGCTGCAAGAGCACAAAGTTATGGAAGTAAACACATTTTATGAAACTCAAATAATACCACTAAACAGGTAATGGGGAAAAAAACACTAAGAAATAAAGTAGACAAGTGCCATTGACCATTTGAAGAGAAAAGTCCTATTTTCTGTGGCAAGATGCTCTACTCACTAGTTTTCTTTCTCTATGAATGTGGAGGAAGGCAGGTAGCTCGGAAAGTAGAGATTAAAAAGGCAAACTAGCAGCAAGCACACTTTAAATGGGTCAACTTTATAGCAAGTAAATCAGACCTTAATAAAATTGTTTTTTAAAAAGGCAAACTAAAGCATTCCCTTGGAAAAGGGTAAATGGCTGACACAGGTACAGGGTAACAGACTGTCTATGGTGGTTGGGCTGGATGTTAGATTCTCAAAGAAAAACAGGGGCCCAATCCCGTTTACACAACGGACAAACCACTCAGAGGCATTTTTACTTCAAGCAATCTTTAAGAGTAAGTTGATTTTAAAAAGGTTACAAATTAGTGGGAAAATATTAAACTGGATCTTAAGAATTTTATTTCCTTAAATATATTGTTCTCAAATTATATTAAAAAATGATATGACTCAATAAAAATTAATGAGAAAATATGATGCAGCTCCTAAAAATTAAATGTATTTAATATTCTGTAAAAGCACAGAAAATGTTTAATGCATATTTTATTTATTTATTTATTATTATTTATGCCTACATCACCTGGTCTTCCTCGTGGTCTCCCATCCAAGTACTAACCAGGCCCGACCCTGCCAGACGGGATGGGGCTTGTTCAGAGTGGCCTGGCTGTAGACCATGGACCGTGGCTTCACTGGGGTGTGAACCGAGGACCTTCTGTGTGTAAAGCAGATGTGCTAACTGCTATACTATGGAACCACGTTTGTTTAATGTATATTTTAAAGTGGGGAAAAAAAATACAAAATAGTATTGTAAACTAAGGCTACATATAGGGAAAATATGTAGACAAGAAGTTAAAATGTAAAAATGAAGAGAAGTGAAGTGCTTAAACTGTAGCCAGTATAACGTAAAATGTCCTTTTTTCACACTTTTCTTTAATACTACTCATAGCTCTTTTCAATAAATTGTCAAAATGTTGGTTGCTCAATATTTCTGATTTAAATATTCTAATGAGAAGTTGGATAAGGCTAGGTTACATTGTGAGATCGTGCGCAGTTACTATCTGGAAATGCTAATAAAACAAACTGTGACTTTTGGTTGTGGCCAGTGGCAGTTTTACCGAGACAATAACAGCCTCTTTCAGCTGTAATATATAAGAGTAAAGATGTGTGGTCACAATAAATGAGTGGCTGAAAGAATGCATGAGGTCTGTTCTTAGTCTGGTCACACTGTCAGGAAGGCAACCTACCACTCTGAGTTTCACAGATGTGTCCCATTTTGAGCACTTCACAAAAATCCAAACTTAAAATACATAAATTAGGGAGCCGCCCTTCATATTACAAAAAGGTTCTGAACTTTAAAAAAATAAATTTATAAAATGTGGCTCCCTTAGCATATTTAGGGGTCATTCAGCATCTTTAGAAATTCTGAGGCTCAGAGAGTGAAAATTAGTATTTTCAAAATCAGTTGATGGAAATGAAGATTAAAAAAAAAAAAACCTGGAATTTATTTTAGAGATACATATCAATTTTGAAAGGAATCTAGAAATGTATCTATAATACTGATGTTTCCCTTAATCTTCTAAAAATGATCTCTGGCACTTTATGGTGAATTAAATAAGAAAAGAAATTAAAAAAAAAAATGAAGCTATGGAAAATAGAATGTGTAAGTTCTGTGCAAATATATGCTCTTTGAACCTTAACTTTAGCCTGATCATCATAACAGCTTCTTAATAGCCAGAACAAAAGGAAAGAAAGTGGATTACAACACTCTTAATTACTTGGCAGAAGAAAGCATTACCTCTGTACAAAAGCATTCATGAACTTGAAGGCTGGGAAGTTAAAGAGTTCTGGATAATATAATTTTCTTTTATCTCATAATAGTTATGTTTGTAATCAGCATAATCTCTTTCAACTTTACTGTGACAATATTTCTTAAATACATTTGTTGTATTTATACATGGTAAAAGTCACTTCATAATTCAGAATTCTGCAATGTTTATGAACAATAATTGTCTAAGAAACAGCAACAAAAGAGCACTTAGTCAAGTCGTTCATCCTTTTAGGACCTGTGGTCCCTTACCATGAAAATGAGGGGTGAGATTTGGTGATACAGGGAGAATGTGTAGGCAATCGAACCAAATCTGTCCAGACTCTGGATGCGCCCCAAAGAATTATTGTCTAAAACACCCTGATATCAAACTTATAAGTATGAATGACTTTATTTCCCCTAGTTCGCTTTTTTCCCTATCATTTATGTTTGTTCCCACAACTGTTCTGCACTACCTCTCTTTTCCCTGCTGTTAACCCTTCCTTCTCTCCTAGCCTCCATAGCTTCCTCTCCCCTTCTCTTGAGTAACAGTGCTCAAAGGATTGGTTTTTATAACTGTCTGAATTTGATGCACCGTGTATTTTCTGATAGTCTTTTCCAAAACATACACACATGGGCGTACACACGTGCACGCAAACCACAACTGAGGAGTCCAGTTAATTCGGATTTTGCTGTATTTTAAAAACTAACTCTGTAAGGTTTTTTTTCTAAAATGAACAAGTCCAACTTCTCTAATCTACAGTTATTTTCCACTATTTTAAAGATTTAAGTTGCTCTTTCTAAATATATTTGTCTTATTCCATTCAGGCTGCTATAACGCAATACCATAGACTAGGTGGCTAATGAACAACAAATAATTTATTTCTCACAGTTTTGGAGGTTGGAAAGTCCATGTTCGAGGTGCCAGCAGAGTTAGTGTCTGGTGAGGGCTCACTTCCGGGTTCACAGAGGGCCACCTTCTTGCTGTACTTCACATGGCAGAAGGGGTGAGAGGTCTCTGTGGGACCTCTTTTATAAGAACACTAATGCCACTTTGAAGGGCTCTGCCCTCATGACCTTATCACTTCCCAAAGGCCCCTTACCTCCAAATACAATCATATTGAGGGGTAGGTTTCAACATATGAATTCTGGAAGGACATATTCAGTCTATAGGAACATTTTATTATTTTCATTTAAACCAGCACATACAACACTGAATACTTACAAAAGTAACAATCGATGCTAAATAATCCAAAAGTTCAACTAAAAAGGACTAGTTATATAAACTATGATGGAATATCACCGTAACTATTTAAAAAACTACATTCAATATTGCTAAGTAGAGTGTGTGTATTCACCATGCAGTACTGGGTACTTTCTGTGCACTATCTACTAGAAACTGTCAACGTAAAGATTCAGAATGAGTCAGAGTCCCCAGTTCATTTAACTACTCTTCGTACAGTATGATTTCAAAGTTTCTCACTATTTGGTCATTTTGGGGGGCTCAGAAGCAAAGAAAATAAAAATACTCCAGATATAGCCTCATCATCCTGAAACTGAGCAGGGCTATCAAGTTTCTCATTTTGGAGACACAGTACAGAACCCATTCCATTATTGTTACTGGCACCCACATCATATTGTTGATTCATTCTGAGTTCGCCATCTCTGAAAACTGCCCTTTTATCATCTTTCTCTCATCTCACACTTGTATGATTAATTTTCCCGTACGTAAGTACAGGATGGTGCCTCTTTTTATAAAAGATGA
>NW_011888797.1:3953931-3959513 GCF_000151845.1 Pteropus vampyrus | reverse complement strand
TAAATACATTTGTTGTATTTATACATGGTAAAAGTCACTTCATAATTCAGAATTCTGCAATGTTTATGAACAATAATTGTCTAAGAAACAGCAACAAAAGAGCACTTAGTCAAGTCGTTCATCCTTTTAGGACCTGTGGTCCCTTACCATGAAAATGAGGGGTGAGATTTGGTGATACAGGGAGAATGTGTAGGAAATCGAACCAAATCTGTCCAGACTCTGGATGCGCCCCAAAGAATTATTTTCTAAAACACCCTGATATCAAACTTATAAGTATGAATGACTTTATTTCCTATCATTTATGTTTGTTCCCACAACTGTTCTGCACTACCTCTTTTCCCTGCTGTTAACCCTTCCTTCTCTCCTAGCCTCCACAGCTTCCTCTACCCTTCTCTTGAGTAACAGTGCTCAAAGGATTGGTTTTTATAACTGTCTGAATTTGATGCACCGTGTATTTTCTGATAGTCTTTTCCAAAACATACACACATGGGCGTACACACGTGCACGCACACCACAACTGAGGAGTCCAGTTAATTCGGATTTTGCTGTATTTTAAAAACTAACTCTGTAAGGTTTTTTTTCTAAAATGAACAAGTCCAACTTCTCTAATCTACAGTTATTTTCCACTGTTTTAAAGATTTAAGTTGCTCTTTCTAAATATATTTGTCTTATTCCATTCAGGCTGCTATAACGCAATACCATAGACTAGGTGGCTAATGAACAACAAATAATTTATTTCTCACAGTTTTGGAGGTTGGAAAGTCCATGTTCGAGGTGCCAGCAGAGTTAGTGTCTGGTGAGGGCTCACTTCCGGGTTCACAGAGGGCCACCTTCTTGCTGTACTTCACATGGCAGAAGGGGTGAGAGGTCTCTGTGGGACCTCTTTTATAAGAACACTAATGCCACTTTGAAGGGCTCTGCCCTCATGACCTTATCACTTCCCAAAGGCCCCTTACCTCCAAATACAATCATATTGAGGGGTAGGTTTCAACATATGAATTCTGGAAGGACATATTCAGTCTATAGGAACATTTTATTATTTTCATTTAAACCAGCACATACAACACTGAATACTTACAAAAGTAACAATCGATGCTAAATAATCCAAAAGTTCAACTAAAAAGGACTAGTTATATAAACTATGATGGAATATCACCGTAACTATTTAAAAAACTACATTCAATATTGCTAAGTAGAGTGTGTGTATTCACCATGCAGTACTGGGTACTTTCTGTGCACTATCTACTAGAAACTGTCAACGTAAAGATTCAGAATGAGTCAGAGTCCCCAGTTCATTTAACTACTCTTCGTACAGTATGATTTCAAAGTTTCTCACTATTTGGTCATTTTGGGGGGCTCAGAAGCAAAGAAAATAAAAATACTCCAGATATAGCCTCATCATCCTGAAACTGAGCAGGGCTATCAAGTTTCTCATTTTGGAGACACAGTACAGAACCCATTCCATTATTGTTACTGGCACCCACATCATATTGTTGATTCATTCTGAGTTCGCCATCTCTGAAAACTGCCCTTTTATCATCTTTCTCTCATCTCACACTTGTATGATTAATTTTCCCGTACGTAAGTACAGGATGGTGCCTCTTTTTATAAAAGATGATTCACCATTCCGGCCAGTTCAGTTGATCTAGATTCTGATTCGAACTATCAATTCCACAAACCCCTCCCAGAGCTAGGTCACTGACACATTTCATTAGCACCTGAAAGTTGTTAAACTTATGAAGAGAGCAAAGTTAAGGTAGAACTAAATGGCACATCAGTATAGACCTCTTTTCAGCCTGCCCTTGACTCAGCGGTAAACCAGTTTTTATTTCATGTAATTAGACTGCCATCAGTCCATCTTCATCTTGCCCACAAAAAAAAGAGGTTTGGCACAGTTAAGGAGGCAGGCTTTTGAAGCCACACTGCCTGGGTTCAAATTTCAGATCTGCCATTTACTAGCTCTGTAGGCAAGTTCTTTATGTCCTGGCTTCCACACCTGGGCATAGTTGCACCTAATTTATTGGTTATGAGGGTTAAATTAGTTAACACATGTAAAACACTTAAAATAGTGATATACAGTAAATTTGCTGTAACAATAATAAAGACAGCAGGATGACTGAATATTTTAAGTACCTCATCATCCTTCTGATGCTGTCTAATCTAGTATTATTGTCTAAAAGGGAATGAACCTAGCTTGGTTGGTCTTGCTTTTTTCTGAATTTATACTACAGTATAGTGGTCACTAGTTTCTTTTAAATATGCTTAATAACCACTGAGAAGTAAATATTTTGTTTAGGATCAAAGTAAATAAATTAGAGGATAGATTCCATCTTTGGAAGAAATAGGGACTCACATGTTTATTTTCAGGCTTCAGGCCCCTCTGTTATTGTCCATAAGTTCTTAAAGACTGCTATAATCTGGCCTCTCACTTAAAATCCAAAGCCAGGAAATACAATTTCTGTTACAGCAGCTAAAAGTTCTTTGAACTGCCCTCATTGACCTTGAGCTTTAAACCTCTTACATTCATTTTGCATTTCCAGTCTACAATCATTTTCCTTAACATATCAGAAGCAAAATCAAAATCAGAACTAAGTGCTTATGTCTTCTGTCATTGTTAACACCATGCCAGTAAAGCAGGCAGAAAACTCAAATCTTTCTTTTCTTTCTTGTTGTCCATCCCAAACTAAAAAATGTTCTTCTTGGTCTCTTTAACATTTCTGGAATGTCTGATCTCATCTGAGGGTTAATATTTCATGTCTATATTCTCAGTGGTCTGTGTCACAATATTCCAGTCCACACTCTTCTAGTCGTATCTGATTTGGCATTCTACTTCCATCTCTGGTAAGTGTCCTTTTCATGCCTGATCTCATTAGAAACATACTGATCCTCTTCTTTTTTTTCCTCTAAGTGCTGGTTATGACTCTTGAACTATCTTTTCTCTTTTAAAGGTTCTATAGCCATAGAATTTTTCTTTGAACTTTTTGAAATTAATCTTCCAAAATAAAAAACAAATTCATTACCACCCACCCAGCATTCCATTCCATTCCTTGATTAGCACAAAGTAAGGGTGACAGAGAACCACTTTCTCAGGATCACCTGGGGCCTGTCACTTCAGAATCCCTAAGAATAAACTCCTCACAGTATTAACACAGAATTCTCCATATTTTTTGTGGTTAAAGTTTTGCAAGTCAGAATAAAAAATGGCCTATAACCTAATGGATGACGTGAAAGCAAAATATAAGACAGTTTTGAGTTAAACACTGTAATTGAGACCTATTTCTTTGCTGTATAAGACACCTACATGGTCTCATAACATGTAATTCATTTGATGGTAAGTTGTACCCAGGTTCCAATTCTGATCTGAAGTAAAATTACAAAGGTGAGAGTGATTTCCACAGTTCTGGTGAATTCTTTTATTTATAAAGTCTTTTGGGAAAAAAGTGGAGTACTTTATTTCAGGATTTGATCCACAAAGTCAGGATAAAGTCCCCACTTTTCTACATGTCTCTCCTAAACTGACTATTCTGGTTACGTAACTCCTAAAAACCACCCCATTCACAGGATATGAGAACTAGATTCTGGAGATACCCTTTTACAGACATGAACAGGCCCAGAGTACTTGCCTAAGTTCAGGGCCCATTAGCCAGAGAGGATAATTCTTTGTAGATCTAATGGCATTTTATCCCAATATAAGTCATCACTTTTTGAAAAACACACTGTTACCATATATAACTCTTTAGTTTTTCATTTGGTTTTCTGCCAGTTCAAATTTCAAAATTTCTTTTACAAAACATTCTCTCCACGCATCTAACAGTCTCCAAAGGACATATTGAATGTAGATTCTGAAGTTCGTCTCCAAGACCACTTGAAGACATTTTTTGGATGCCTTCTTGGGAGTGTTATCCATAGTCTCTAGTATGGCAATGTTATCTACCTTGCGGCCCGTGACATCGCTGTTGGGGGAGGGAAGCCGCAGTAAATCTACTAATTCTAAAGTGAAAAACTCCTGCAGGTATACGTGCTACTCTATCTCTACAACTCTTTGCATAATGAAGGGTGAAGAACAATGTAAGCAACAATGGCAACCAGAAATATCAATACAAACCTGCTGGTTGCGTACTAACACATTTCAAAGACGGCTAAATGCCGGAAAGGAAGGAAGAGAGTGGTCCAGGTGCCGGAGTCATCGCATCACCTGTCCGGGTGAGGAGTGGCCAGAGAAGGCCGGCATTGCGCACGCGCAGCCCCGGCCTTTGTACTGTGCCCGCGGCACTTAAAGACCCCTACGTGCATGCGTGCGTGCGTGCGTGCGCCCGCCGGCCCTGCCGCAAGGGGCGCGAAGGGCGCGGGGGCAGCGGCGGCACCCCGCCCGGGCCTTACCTGTCCACGTTCTCCGCTTCCATTCCCTGGTGCCGCTCGCGCGAACTGCTACTCCTGTCAGACAAACGAGCGACTGGTCGCTGTAGTACGGCGTATGTACAGCGGTATGACAATAACCAAAGGCTTGGACACGAATGCTGGAAGAACTGGGACAGCCGCTAACGCTCAAGCTCCTCCCACAAGCTTCTAGTTCCCCCTCCCCCCAGCGCAAACCCACTTTTGCGCGGTGCTTCCGTTCACTCGGAGCCAAATCCCACGACTTGTGGGAGTCACGTGATGTAGGGTAGGCCAATCACATTGGTTCCTGTCTCGCTGCTCCTGCGCGCAGCTTAGCCTTTCGGGAAGGGTGGAGGACGAAAAGGGAGGGCGGGGGAGCGCTCTGCTGACGTAAGCTTTTGTCCACCCCGACTCTTCGGTGGTGGGCGGATGGTGGGGGTGAGTTGGTGATGTCTTTTTGGGGTGCTGTGTATGTGGGGCGGTTATGCTTATCAGTCAGGATCATCCAGGTCTTTCCGACCTCAATTTTTTCCCGATTAAAAACTTTTGCATTAATTAGCAATCGCGATGGAGGAGGAAGAAGAAACGGTGGAACCGGAAAACCAGATACAAGGCCCGTGTAACATCTGGGCCTATGTCTTTTAATCTGTAGGTTGAGGTGATTGTAAAACTGCTTTGTAAAATGTAAAACTTAACATGAACTATTGTCTGCTTTGCTTTGGGTGTGTAAAAATATTAACGTTTGAAGTCTATGATAGTAGATGCCATTCAAACATCACTTTTTCCTTATAATCTTCCAGACTATCCATTTTTCTTTTTACAGCTGGTTTTTGTTTTATTCTCAAGTTGTCACTAGTGTTTGTACAAGGTCTTCATTAAGTAACAATGGAGATATACTTTTTCTCTAGTTTTCATGATGAGAAATATGGCTACTGTATTAGTCAGCTTTCCCTAGTTAAGCCGTGGTAACAGATGACGCCAAAATCTCAGTGGCTTACAACAATGATTCATTTTCTCAGCAATGTAGCTTTCAAGCTGGGAGTTGGGTGTAGCTCTGTGCTTCGTGTGTCTTATGTATTCTGGGAACCAGGAAAGGGCTTTCATGAGTAAATATAGAATGATTAATTTGTATTATATCAATTGCTTAAATAAAACAATATTTAAAATTATTTTGAGAGCTTTTACAAATACTGTTTCGTAGTAGG
>NW_011888797.1:3949658-3953881 GCF_000151845.1 Pteropus vampyrus | reverse complement strand
GCTACTCCTGTCAGACAAACGAGCGACTGGTCGCTGTAGTACGGCGTATGTACAGCGGTATGACAATAACCAAAGGCTTGGACACGAATGCTGGAAGAACTGGGACAGCCGCTAACGCTCAAGCTCCTCCCACAAGCTTCTAGTTCCCCCTCCCCCCAGCGCAAACCCACTTTTGCGCGGTGCTTCCGTTCACTCGGAGCCAAATCCCACGACTTGTGGGAGTCACGTGATGTAGGGTAGGCCAATCACATTGGTTCCTGTCTCGCTGCTCCTGCGCGCAGCTTAGCCTTTCGGGAAGGGTGGAGGACGAAAAGGGAGGGCGGGGGAGCGCTCTGCTGACGTAAGCTTTTGTCCACCCCGACTCTTCGGTGGTGGGCGGATGGTGGGGGTGAGTTGGTGATGTCTTTTTGGGGTGCTGTGTATGTGGGGCGGTTATGCTTATCAGTCAGGATCATCCAGGTCTTTCCGACCTCAATTTTTTCCCGATTAAAAACTTTTGCATTAATTAGCAATCGCGATGGAGGAGGAAGAAGAAACGGTGGAACCGGAAAACCAGATACAAGGCCCGTGTAACATCTGGGCCTATGTCTTTTAATCTGTAGGTTGAGGTGATTGTAAAACTGCTTTGTAAAATGTAAAACTTAACATGAACTATTGTCTGCTTTGCTTTGGGTGTGTAAAAATATTAACGTTTGAAGTCTATGATAGTAGATGCCATTCAAACATCACTTTTTCCTTATAACCTTCCAGACTATCCATTTTTCTTTTTACAGCTGGTTTTTGTTTTATTCTCAAGTTGTCACTAGTGTTTGTACAAGGTCTTCATTAAGTAACAATGGAGATATACTTTTTCTCTAGTTTTCATGATGAGAAATATGGCTACTGTATTAGTCAGCTTTCCCTAGTTAAGCCGTGGTAACAGATGACGCCAAAATCTCAGTGGCTTACAACAATGATTCATTTTCTCAGCAATGTAGCTTTCAAGCTGGGAGTTGGCTGTAGCTCTGTGCTTCGTGTGTCTTATGTATTCTGGGAACCAGGAAAGGGCTTTCATGAGTAAATATAGAATGATTAATTTGTATTATATCAATTGCTTAAATAAAACAATATTTAAAATTATTTTGAGAGCTTTTACAAATACTGTTTCGTAGTAGGTATTACTCAGAATCTCACTCATCGTAGGTATATATAGATCCTGGCTTTTTTTTCTTTTTGTAATGCGAGTGCCTAACTTAAGCTTTGATTGCCAGGGCATTCATTTCAGGGAGGCATCAACTTCATAGATTGGTTTTCTAAAACAAACACATTGCCAGACACTCGACTACATAAGTAGCCAGTCCACCTGCCCTAGCTGAGGCTCTTTTGTTTTAGATATCTTGATTGATTTCAATAACAGACCATTTGGGCTACTTTTTTTTTCTTCCTATTTAAATTTCCACTCTTCTATTTTAAATTCACTGATGAAGAGTAAACCAGTGAAACCTCAGGCTCCCACCTTGCACCTCGCTGTGTGGCGCCAGGTGTGCTGTGTAATTTCCAGGTCTTGTAAATAATATATGTCTTTTCAATGTTTCCTGATGGTTATAGCTGGATGGTGTCTAGCAATAAAAATAAGAACCATAAGGGCTGATTCAGCTGCAACATTGGTTATTGATAGGCTGAGATCAATAAAAACAGTAGGTATTCCTTGACTATTTGTTGAATTAATGAATGAACAACAGCCCATCTTCTCCCGCTGGTTTTTCTCATCACTCAAGACCAGGGTCTAGAAAAGTTTTAAGGTGGGTGGCTTCCCTCACTGATTTCAGAGAGAATTCTGGTGACTGAAAGTGTGTAAAAAGCTGCAAGCTTTTCTCAGGTGGTTTTCACTCAGGAAGAGTTACAGTTAGGTAGCAAGGATCTCCATCTCTTTGGGGTGCTGCCAGTTCTGGGTCTGCCAGCTCCATTCATAACCTCAGCAGACCAAGGACCTCTACTTAGTTTTATCTCAGAAAAGGAAGTGTTTCCTAGAAGAGTTGTTGGGGAGCAGGACATTGAACTTGGAAATGGCAAAGCAGTCACAGCAAAGTGGCTCCTGTCTCATCAGTGTCTCTCTCAAACAGAATCTGAGTCTGGAAGACAAACTTGTTCCACCTGTGAGCCTTGCGTACCAGAGCTTGGGGGAACCTAGAAGAAATGTCTTTGCCAAATTATGTCTCTACTTCAAAGACACCTTGTATGATAGGACAACAAAAGAAGGGCCAAGTCACTTCACCTTGTCTCTTTTCGTCACAATTCTCCCTCTTAACCAGATAAGCTTGCTTAAAGTGGTTGCCCAGGGAAGGAGGTGACATGGAGGGATTAGAGGCACAAAGAATCTTTTTGGGTTAACTATATATAATTGAAAATAAATTTTAAAAAAGAAAAAGGCATCGAAAAAAAAACTTTTTGGGTGGCAGATATGTTCATTATTTTGATTGTAAGAATAGTTACACAGGTGTACACGTCAAACCATCAAATTGTGTGTTTTAAATATGTGGTTTATTTTGTGTCAAATGTACCTCCATAAGTGTTTAAAAAGTGTATCACGATTCATGTTATACGTGCAACCATACACCTTCAGAATTCAGTCTTGCATTAACTTTTTGCTTATCAAAAATCAACCCATAACCAAAGCACAATCTAAAAATGGAGAGATTAAGTAGTCCATTTCTGGTTTCCTTTTTTCCAGTAGCGCCAAAACACAAGGGCATAGCTGTCTTGATGCGGCTGTTTCAGGTATCAAAGGATGCCTGGCACAAGGAAGGACAAATGATGCAATAATCCAGCCAAGAGCCGATCCCACAATTCGACATCTGCCAGGGAAATCCTACTCTAGGGAGAGTGATGAGCGCGACAAAAGCTCAGGGCTGGGAAAAGACCGGTAATCAGTGAAAAAAAAGACTGGATCCGGCCCTAAGTCCCACTTCCGTCCAGGTCACATGCCCGCGCCGGCAGTGCCCCTGCTTTTTCGTCCGGCGCTGCCTTCCACCCCTAAACTTTTGGTCCCGCCCGCTGGCTGTCTGCTCTGGCTCCTGAGCGCACCTCCTCGTGCACTTCCTCCCGCACTCTGACCCGCGGCGGAGCGCCTGTGCCCTCCGCGGTATAGTCTCTCCCTGTAGGGCCAGTGGGAACGGGGTCTGCCATACTCTAACCAAGAGTTTGAAGGGGCGTGGGAAAACCACGCGCGGTTGGCCTTCTGCTTTCTCCTCAAGAGCTGTCTGTAAATTCTGAAGGCCCAACCCCTGACACTAAGAAACCATTGAAGGCTGGTCTTAGGCCTGGAAGGACGTTCGTCCTCTCAGTGTCCTTGCGTCATAAACAAGGACACTGGGGCGCTGGGGTGGGAGAAAACCCGTGTTCTGACTCCGCCCCTCCACTGCTGTGTCGCTTATTTCCTTTAGTTGTGAGCCGAGAACCTTTCAACACTACGCTCTTCGCTCCCCATCTAGCCCACCGACCATGCCCGCGGGCGTGCCCTGGACCACCTACGTGAAAATGGTCACAGCCAGCCTCTTGGCCATGTTCGCAGGGGCTGAAGTGGTGCACAGATACTACCGGCCGGACCTGGTGAGTGCAGGAGGGTCCTGTTCTTTGCTCTTGGACCACTCCATTCTCTCTATAGCAGAAAAAGTGATCTTAAAACGAAACCAGGAGCACACCTACCCTGGGCCGAAAACCTTAGGATGGCATCCCATTGCAATTTAGAGCAATGTATGTCCTCCTCTTACACAGAAATCATACGCAATCTCAAGGTCTTACACAGTCTGGCATCTTCTTGCCACTGGCTTTATTATACCATTTACTCTGTGTTGTCTCTTGGAGCCACAACAGCTTCCTAGCTGTTTCTCAAACTCATCCAGCCTTGTTCCCACCTCAGAGCCATGTTTTTTCTCAGAATGGATTTCTCCCAGATCTTGGCCTTGTTTCCTTCTTCAAAACTTCAGATGTCTGCTCAGATACCTCCTCCAGCTATGAGGGTCCTTCGGACAGCTTCAAAAGGATTGCTCCTCTGCTGTCGTGTCTCAGTCTTTTCCCACAGAGTGCTTGTCAAAATTTGCAATTATTTTATTCCTATATTTCTCTTTGTTCTTTGTTTCGTCCACTAGAATGTAAGCTCTACAAAAGGCCTGTGCTACAATAAGATACCACTTCATAACCATTTTGATGGCTATTAATTTAAAAAACAGCTAATGACAAGTGTC
>NW_011888797.1:3899597-3947273 GCF_000151845.1 Pteropus vampyrus | reverse complement strand
TTTTTCAATAGAATTCTGCATTCTTAAAGATAATGTCTAGGCTTACTACTTAGCTAGTTAGCAAATTGCTACATAACAGATCTTTGGGATCAGTGTTGAAATCTTAAATATTCCTAAATGCAAGCAAAACGCTTTTGTTTTACTCTGTAGTAAATACCCTTTTCAATTTAATAGTATAAAGCAACTATATGAAATGGCTTATTTCCAGCCTTATATGTAAGCTCTTTCCTGCTCCTATGTCATTTGGTACCTTATCATATGCTTCCAGCACAAAGAATATCTCCACTTGTTAGTGACAAATGCGCAGTAGCCCTAGGGAAAGGGCTGGGAGATTGAGTTTTTCATTGAGACTGCTTGCTCTTTGCTGATATTTCATTTCCTGTGATCTTGCACATGAGCTGTTCCTTCTCTAGATCTAATTTCATAGCTACTATTAATTGAATACTTTTTTCCTTGAAATAAATTGTATACTTTACAAATGGTGAAGGTTGCCACAGCTGCCACTGATGGCAGGATCTTTAAATCAGGCTGGAAGAAGTGTGACTCTTTTTAATCACAGGAATTTAAAAATGGGTTCCTAAACACTCGGTAATTCTAATCTAGTTGCTTAACTTCCTCAGAATTGGAATTCCAAAGTTTTCAGGAAAGATACTTGATTTTTTTTTTAACCCTGAACTAGTTTCGGCAATTGAATTTGCTATATGGAGTTTTTCTCATTGCTAAACTAACATTTTCAAATTCTAGTTCTCCACAAACTTTAGTACACGAATACCAAATTGGTGAGTTTTGGCAATGATACCGGTGAGGAGCTCCTTGTTCTTTTCAGAATGAAGGGCTGGGGCACTGCTCACCCTTTGCATGACTTGCCCCTTGGGGCCAACGTCTGCACAAAGGGAGGACTTTCATGCCATGGGTGAATTCAGTGGACCATACTTTAAAAACACTCCTTACCCCATGCTTTTCTTTTATAGGTATAGAGTGACTGGTCTGGCTATTGAGGAAGAGTCATGATTTGAACTCAATTCTCCTATAGGACAACTAAAGGTGAATAATTAATTTTATAATATTAAAAACTTCCTAAAATAAAAATGCCATTTTTAGTAAACACTGATTCTAAGTGACTTTCACCAAGATATGTTTTCCTTTTTTGAAGTGGAGCCTCACTGTGAAAAATAGAGTGTTGGGCATGGAATGTGTCATCCAGACTCGCCAGAGGCTTGTGGCCCCAGTGCCTAGTGCTGTCAGCAAGCCATCCTCAGTTGTCAGCCCCTGCAGGGATTACCTCAGCTCAGTGGCCTTTCTCAAAGCCACACTTCCTAAAGGGGCCCATACTTGATGACAGATGGGGTAGAAAGGCCCAGTCATTTCAGCACAACACAGGTGAGCAACTGAGGGGCCCCACTGCAGCTGACAAATCCCCGCGGGGCTGGCTGAGGCTGTCCCTGGAACTGCCCTACAGCTCAGCTTCTTCCTCTGCTCAATCCCATTTCCTTTCCTTCCATAGGTATTGATATAAGGCCACTCCTTAACACACATCCTATGTACTGAACGCTCATCTCAGTGCTTTGTAAACCAAATGTATGACATATACAAACCAAAAGTTTAAAGTAGCACTAGATTACTCCATAATAAAGCTGCGGGGAAGAAAAAGTCCAAGATAGACCAGTTGCAACCTGTTTGGTAATTGTCAGTTAGTTACTGTGCAAAATCTCTATGATATTGCTGCTGTTTTTACCAAAAAACTGAGTGATTATGCTTTTCATGCTTCCTGTCGGAAACAATGGAAATTCAGAATTTGTAACTGGAGGATTCTAAGGAGCATTAAATTTCAGATGTCACTAATGTAGTGCATTCTAATGGCTTTAACTTCTGCAACAATCATTAAATGGCACTTTATTGTGGCCAAAAAGTTGGAACCATTACAATAGCTAATGTAACATTATATCATGAAAGGAAGTTTATATCTTCCTTATAACATGTTAATGACTGAGCTCCCATTTTATTTCTTCAGGGAAAAGCAGCAGCACATATTTTTGAAGATATACATTTAAGTAGGGTAACTGATAATTTCAAACTGATCATTGCAAATGAACCCTAGAAAAATAGCTGGGAAGAGGAGCATACGATGAACAGAGCCCAGAAAGGGCCCCGGATTATCGGCAGAGAGGTCTGACAAAATTTCGTAGTACATAAAATTAGATTCCACAGAATTTTCTAACGTACTCCAGATCTTTGAATATGCAACTGAATATATTTTTCTCTCCCTAACCAGTTAAAAAAATGAGACTACCGTTTTGGATGACTATATTACTAGAAGTTAAAACTATTTTTCCCATAAGAACACATTTCAGAATAAATTAACAGGATTATAGCTGATTCTTAAATAAGTCTATTTTGGAATGTTTAGATTTATAGAAAACCTGCACAGTAGAGTTTGTGTTACACTTTTCCCTGTTTCTGTGAATGCTATCATCTTAAATTACCACGGTACATTTTACATATGTCAAAGCTAAGGAACCAATTAACTACACCCCAGCCTTTATCTGGATTTCACTTTTAATCCAGGCTGTATTACATTTAGTTGCCCTGTCTCCTTAGCCTCCTCCAGTCTGTACTCTTGCTTTGGTTTTGACCTTGGAATTTCTGAAGAGTCCTGTTCACATATTCTAGGTTTGTCTGTTTTTTCTCATTAGGTAAAGGCAATGGGGTTTTGGAAAGAATACCAGAGGTGAAGTACACCCTTATTACATCCTGTAAGGGGGTACAAGACATCACTGGTGGTATTAGCCTTGATCACTTGGTTAAGGTAGTATCCGCCACGTTTCTCTGCTATGAAATTACCATTTTCCCCTTTCCATACTCTATTCTGTAGAACAGGGGTCCCCAAACCCTGGGCTGCAGACCTTTATTGGTCCACAGACTGTTAGGAACTGGGCCGCACAGGTGAGCAGTGGGCAAGCCAGCGAAGCTTCATCTGTATTTGTATCCACTCCCCAGTGCTAGCATCACTGACTTAGCTCCACCTCAGATCATCAGGCATTAGAGTCTCATAGGAACACCGATTATTGGTGCCAGAAAGGTTGGGGACCGCTGCTATAGAAGATAGTCACTGAGACCCGCCCACACTCAGAAGATTAAGCTCCACCTCCAAAAAAGGGGGAACATCTACATATATTATTTGGAATTCTTCTGTAGGGAAGATTATCTTTTCTCTCTAGAAATGACTGACTTTCTAAAATGTTTTTTTTTTTAATTAAAAAAAAAAGACTGAATATTTGGGATCTTTTTTATTTTTATACACATGACAAGATTTTACACCAAGAATAGTCAGTTAAATAGTACAAATTTACATTCATGAGGAATGTTAAAAAAAATTCAACTAAAAAACCCTCTTCTTCCTGTGACCCACAATTCCAACATTTTACAGTGCACGGGAGAAGGGGGCTGGGGTAAGCATCCAAAACAAGTCTCTCCCAAAAGAAATGACTTAAATTTCACATTCCCTCTCCACGCAGGATCCAAATGGTGAGAGTATAACTTACAATTCATCTTTTTCAGCTGTAGATTTCTGTGAAAACAAAAATCAGAAGAGATTAAAAACTAGGGGAAAAAACCCCTAAGCTCACAGAAGGTTCATAAATGAGGGAAAAAAATGAACAGGTCAAGCCTATTTCCATTATTTCAGCTGTAGGTGAAAACCTCACTTTGCTTATCTGCAGAAAAATTTAGATAAATATTTTAGAACCCACTACACCAAGATCAATGGCCCCTGAATATAAACAATCAAAAATTTAAAACAGCCTAATATTACTATAGTAAAGCTGAAGTAAATGGTGAAGAGTACAGAAGCACTGTGGGCTAAGAAAAAATCTGTTTAAAAATGTTTGAAGAATGTGTGACTAAAATAAAGGAATAAAATTAGTAGGAAGATCAAAATATACTTTAAAGAGTGATTTACTCCAGCTTTTGAATTTGAGATGTCTATTTTTTGGCAGATTTCTGTGATTTCTGTATGTTACACAGTTTGAACTATGCCAGAACTAAAAGTTTTCCTAACTTTGCCAGAACTAAGAATGCAAGTTCCGTTCTTAACATGCTATACCTTTGCTGTTTCTTCTTCTTCTTCATCTGTTCCGACATCCATTTCTTCTTCCTCGTCTTGCTCTGTGTCTTCCGTGGTGTCCTCGGTTGTTTCTTCAGGTTCTTCTTCGGGTTCTTCTTCGACCTAAGGCAGCATTTATGTGCCCATTAATGGATCTATTTTCATTTTGCTCGTTTAAATGTTTAAGATCATAATTAACGTCACAATCCTCTAATTAGAGTTAAAGATCAAGCTAACAAAGGGAGATAAGACAAAAAAGCACGTAAAAGGAGAATTTAATTTCTAGCATAGTGTATGACACTGGAGATTTAAACAAGTAATACATTATTTCAAAGAAGCAGAAATTAGTCCTTCTCAGAGCTTAATTATGGGAAACCTATTTCTAAAAAGAAAATTAAACCTATGTAGGAAGATTGGGGATACAAACCTTTGCATCAGGGTCTATGTTTAAACTGAGGCGAAGCATTCTTTCTATCCTATCTCCATATGCTTTAGTGTCTGGTAAAAGATATCCTGACCGCAGGGTTGCTGTTTCAAATAGAACCACGGCAAGATCTGCAACTGTTTTGTCATCTTCGTCTTCCTGAGATGGAACAAATCACACTTGATTAAAAATTACAAAGTATCCTCGTTAAAATGATGGAGTACGGCTGGCTGTAACATCACTCACCTTAACTCGTCGAAGCATGTCTCTGATCAGTGGATGTCTGGGATTAATTTCAAATGTTTTCTTCTGGCTGGCATAATAACTGTTAAGGGGTAAAAATGAACATTAAAAAACATCAAATTTTAGGGTCCATGCATTTCCCGTATCCTATTACTAACTTTCATAATTACAGTGAACAGCTCTTGGAGAAATCAAGATGTACTATATTGCTACATCATGCTTTCCCCTTTCAAAGGTGGATGGACATGGTTAGATGAAAGAGTTAAATGTCATGAAGACAGTGTCTAGACCATCAGTGTATAAACATAATAGGCACTCAAACGTTTGTTGAATGGACGTTACTTCCAGTTAATAAATGATTGAAATAGGTGGACATTTACTAAATGACTACTATATTATTCCAATGGAATATAAGCAGAAACCTCTTCTGCACCTGAAATTTATAATCTAGTTAGGGGACAAGACATTTAAGCAAGACAGCATCTTAGCCATTTTATTGTATAACATTATATATTGGTGAGTCGTGCTAATTTTGAAATGCGTGTGTATGTATGTGTGTATTTATTTTAATAAACATATTTGTGAGAAGAATCCTTAAGCTAGGCTTTAGGGAAAAATGTATGATGACTAGGTAGCAAATAAGAAAGAAGTTATTCCAGGTGGAAGAAGAGAATAAAAGGAGGGAAAAAGTCATTTTCGAGGCCACTGATGTGACAATAAAATACAAACTTGAAATATGTATTTCTTAAAAATAAAGGGTATCAAAGACCCGCTTACCTCCAGCACTTGGATCTTGAGTTCAAATAATTGTTAACTCATAGGTCAAGTTTTACCTTTTATTTTGTGGGGCATACTACTTGGGGGAAGGGTGTGGTGGTTAAAAAAGACTTAACTAATTTGAAAATGTTGTCATTAACCTCGTCTGTAACTACTACTATTACCTAAAAATGTAAAAACTTTAGATACCAGGCCAAGCATATATTCTAATGCAATAGTAAAGACAATTTATGTGTAACAGATTAAGAAAATTTGTGTTTGTTTATAAAATACTATAAAATATGCCAGGAGTCCAAGACTTTTTCTTTATCACTCTAATGCAGAAGGAATCCCTTTGTAAACTTGTCGTCTACCTAATATACAGTAGACACATAAAACACATCAGTTCTTTGTACAGAAGCTGTCATCATCTTCCAAAAGGCGGCTGGACAGAGCTAACACCTTGACAGGGACCTCCCCAAGGATACTTACTTTGTAGAGATGTCCTTGCCTGTTTGGTAGGCTTGTGCTTTCATGATTCTCTCCATGTTGCCAGACCACCCGTACTGGCTGGCCACCAGAGCACAAGGAGACTCTGTCAGGCGCTGGGACACCACAGCCTTTTCAATCTTAAGAAACCGAAAGTTAGATACGTGTAAGTATCAATCGTTAAGGTCATTCAGTAATTGCATTTCAACTCTTTAAGGGTTAAATCACTTAAGACCATAAAGAGGCAGGTCACAAAACTACCGTACAGATTATTAGGAGACACTGTCATTTAACCTTCATTTTGCAGTCAGAAATACTTAAACACCAACTTTTAAAAACATAAAACTGAAACCTAACCTGTAAAAATTTAAATTATTACAAAAACAATATTAAACTATAGAAAACTTGCAATTATAAAGAACCCCCCCAGTACCCATACAGAATAATCACTATTATTCTTCCAGTAATTTAATCACAGTATAAATGTTGTCCCGACAAGTTTTAATGGTTACAAAGCAATCAGTTGCAAAGTTTAATTTGTTGACAAAACAATTTTTTAAAAGATCAGGTGCTAAAATTTTCACAATTTCTAATTTCCAGAAGAATACCTTGTCCTTGAGGGCTTTATCTTTCATCCAATTGAGCAGGGGCTCAAATTCCTTCTCAGTTGCTTCACGACTCTCCTTAGTTTTCTCACTTTCATCAAACTTCACTCCTTCCTTGGCAACATTCTGGAACCTCTTCCCATCAAACTCAGGAAGGGCCTGAATGCAGTATTCGTCCACAGGTTCTGTGAGGTAAATCACTTCATAGCCCTTTTTCAGAAGTCGCTCAACAAATGGAGAAGATTCGGCCTATAAAATTAAGGGAATTAAAGTTTTCTGAATCTAGCATTGGTATATTTATTTGTTGATCTCAGCTACTATGTCTATATAGTAGCAACAACCACATTTTACATGTGGAGAATTAAGAGGTGCAGAGATTATAAATGGCTTTCTTATTAGTGACTGACCAGGCCTCATAACTACTATAGCTCAACAGTTGGCTATAAATCCCTAGCTACATACCACGATCCCTGACAGCTGGAGTTCATCTCACCTCTTTTCTGTTGGACCCAGCCATGAAGTAGATTTTGTCTTGTTTCTCCTTCATTCTTTCCACATACTGGTCTAGACTAGTAATGTCACTTGGATGATGAGAAGACTGGAACCTAAGAAGTTTAGCAAGACGTGTTCGATTTGAGTGGTCTTCAATCACACCAAGCTTGATGTTGGTACCAAATTCTTTCCAAAAAGTATCATTATATTTCTCATCAGCGATCTTCTTGATCATGTCCAGAGTTTTACGGACAAGCTTCTTTCTAATCACCTAAACAAAATTAAAGAACTGATTAGAGAACTTCTTTTCAAACTTTTGAGAACCTACTGTGTGAGGTAGGAGGAGAGCAGTGCCATAGCTGTCATTGCTATTTATCAAGAGACAGAGAATGGTGAGCACTATGTCAGACTGAACAGAGAGAAAGTAGTCAGTGGAAATAGTCACAAGATTGTTTATACTCTAACTTTAGACCAGGTAGTAGCTATGTGTGTATGTATATATATATGTATGTGTTCAGTGTAAATTCTTATGACTTTTCTATGTTTGAAAATTTGTATTATAAAATGGGGGAAAAATAATCAGATTCTCAGAATTTGAGAATTCTAGAGTAAAATTAAGTTCTTTATCTGAAGATCCAAAGACTAGTCTTGAAATTTGGTGACTCCATTAATGGAACGTGTCCTCTGTGGCCCATTCAAAAAGCAAAGCAGCCGGTCTCTTCCCAGAGACACTCACCTTAAGCAGTTTGTGTTGCTGAAGAGTCTCACGGGAAACATTCAAGGGGAGATCATCTGAGTCCACCTTCGGATGGCAAAAGAAAGCTCAGTGAGCAATAAAAACACTGGAAAACAAACAACTCTCCCCCCAACCCAAGTTACTACCAAATCCCCATCTTAATCCCCTTTCCCCAATCTTCAGATACTTACAACACCCTTGACAAAGTTAAGGTACTTGGGCATCATATCATGGAAGTCGTCTGTGATGAATACTCGGCGCACATACAGCTAAGCAGAGACCAAAAAGTCACTTTCTAGAAATCATATTTTCAAATTTTAAATTCAGTTTATATTACTTAGAAACCTACCTTAATGTAATCGCTCTTCTTAGATCCATATTCGTC
This sequence comes from Pteropus vampyrus, assembly GCF_000151845.1. Taxonomy (NCBI): domain Eukaryota; kingdom Metazoa; phylum Chordata; class Mammalia; order Chiroptera; family Pteropodidae; genus Pteropus; species Pteropus vampyrus. The sequence goes on along the minus strand of NW_011888797.1, from coordinate 3,939,041 downwards.
AAACAGACCACGTGGAGCAGATGTGGGTACAAACAAAATTGATTTGAAGGTAACTTCCCCTTCGGCAGTAAAGTGGATAAAAGCCATGGGGTCATCGCTTTCCTATGGAAAATTGGTACTTAGTTATCCAAGTGGCACAGAAAAAGACGGTGCAAAGGCTAAGCAATTAAGTGATGCCGTTCAGTTTGACATTAAGACTGCAATTCAAATTGGCTAGACATAGTTGTTTTGATGATGACTGAAAATAACGTTACTCCTAAACTCAGAAGTATGGATGAGTCCAGGTTCCACATGTGTTGAGAGAATAGGATGGTAAAACCATCATCTTGTCTAAATGACAAAATCATAGACAACACTTCAGGAGTGGACTGGTCAACCACAAAAAGTACTCAGGAACAGATTTTGTCCATGGAATCTGGACTATAGCTGTGGCTATAAAGAGATATGCAAATAGCTATAAAGGTTTTGAAGACAGTCAGTCCCTAGATCTGCATTACCCATTATTGTTCCTACACGTGGCCAGTCCAAATCAAGACGTTGACAGTAACTGTAAAATATTTCATTATTATTGATTACACGTTGAAATAATATTATTCTGGGTATGTTGGCTTAAATGAAATATAAAAACATTAACAGTTAATTTTGCCTTTTTAAAAAAATGTGGCTTCTAAAAATATTTAAGATAACAGTATGTGGCTCACATTATATTTCTAATACAGCTGCCCTAGATGAAAGTACCTTAATATACACCAGGACTTTAGAGTTCATGGGAATGAAAGTGGAGGCAGAATCAAGGGAAGGTTTTTATGGGTAAAGCTTAAAGGCTGGTTGGATATTAACACAGGAAAACAAAGAAGGTTAAGTCACACATCAATGGATGGAATAGAGTGATGAACCAACGATCATAGAATATTCAAGTTTTATCTAGCTGATAACTAAGTCCATTAAACTATTCTATTTTGTAAAAAATGCTGTTTGGGGAAACATTAACTTGAAACAATCTTAACCTAAGCTAGTTAGGGATGCTTAAGAGTTACAAGAAGGGATCAGTAAAAGAAAAAAATATAGGCAAGAAAACAGAGTTAGTAATTAATGACCTCACAGTAATTGTTTGATGTCGTTGTAAGCAAGCTCTTTAAAGATCACGTTACAAGCCATTCAATAACGTGACTGTTTTATGGGTTCCGTAGTGGAAACCACACACACATCTCTGTTGGTAGTTCTTAATCTTTTTTGTAACACAGACCTTGGTAATCTGGTGAAGCCTACAGATTTCTTCTTAGAGTAAAAAAAAAATTTAAATGCATAATATAAAATACACAGGATCCAAAAGGAAACCAATTGTGAAGTAGTTATATAAACTACTTTAGAACATATTTTTGATATTCTAAAATAATATTTACCTTTGAAAATGATTTGTAAAAAGCTTTGTATTCATCGTCTTCTACTTCTTTTGATGGTCTCTGCCATATTGGTTTGATATCATTCATGAGTTCCCAATCCCAGACAGTTTTTTCAACCTGAAGTTACAGTAATTGATTAGTTTCCCCCAGCACTCACCAGCAGTTACACTAGCAGAAACCACAGCTTAAGGACATTTCAAGAGTATAGGAAGCACCAAAGGATATCACTAACCTAGTATGCTTCCTGTCAAATGAATTGAAAATTAAAAAAGTCTTTCAACATGTAAGACTGATTTTTAACACACAAAAAAGGTAACTGGTTATCATTATAATTGATAAAAAGCCAATTAAGGTTTTTCCTTGTTATTTTTAATTAGCTAAAATGTTATTCCTTGAAAATATCTGTTTTAAGGTTAGGAGGGGCTATGCTTATTATATATTCGTATTTCATGACTTATAAAAATCCAGCATCTTACAATAAATATTCCTCAAAACCCAGCACCATTACTTCTATCTACTCTGCTACCTAAGCAAGCCAGAGAATGAATTTTATAGTTAATATCTACATGACAAAAGATGCAGAAAACCTAAGATTTTAAAATTTAAAACATGTCATAAGCCACTACTCCTGAACAATATATGGAAGCCAGAAAATTCTTCATAAAAATGACACAGGTTTGACACTTATACTTTCTAGAGGCAGAAAACCTACTACAAAGTCCTTGTTTTTGAAAGATGGACTTATAATTTGGAAAAAGGTGACCTTTAAGAATTGAAGCCCGCTTCAAATCAGTCTGGGCATACTCAGGTTTTCATGTTTTCTCTAATGTATTCTATACAACATTTTAAGCAGGGAGACTTACTTTTTTCGTTTTTGGTTTCTTTTCTTCTTCTTCTTCTTCTACTGCAGCTTCGTCATCAGATTCTTCTTTTTCTTCTTTTGCTGCTTCTTCTTCATCCATGGGTTCCTCAACAGTTTCTGTCTGTTGACGTAGGAAGTAAAAAGTAGAATTATGGTTAAACTTATTTAATTCTGATTTGATCTTCAGAATATGAAACAAAATTATAGCTCAAAAATATAGGTCTTCTGTAAGAAAACCAAGAATATCCTGAACTGAAAAAAACTTTAATTCTAAGTATCAAATATTTAAATATGTGCCAAGATAATACATAAAAATTTTAGCAATATAGATTTACCTTGCTGCTCCATACATAAATAGGAAAGTTTATGAACTGTGAGTATTTTTTGACAAGATTTTTAATTGTATCCAATTCAAGGTAATCAGATGCTTCTTCTTTTAAAACAAGGCTGCAAGGAAAATAAGACATTTATTATAGACACCTCCATGGGTTAGAAGACTTGATTATCTAAACAGCTTCATGACAATGCTATCAGGCAGCAGCGCTGTGTAACCCAAGATGTCCCGTTAGGCATGTCAAGAACTCTCATCACCACTAAAGGTTTGTGAGCTAAATATACCAAATGCGGGTATGGTAAAGGGAGGGATCTTTCTTGTATTCCCTCAAGTGGAGAATATCCTTAGTTCCAGGTAGAAAATGAAAATGTTCCCAACCTTCTAAATATGTTGGTCTTTTCACTTGAACTGAAATCTTAAGGTAGCCCAAGAGGACAAAAAACTGAAACATTCTGGAGAAAAGTGAAATTGTATGCACTCTGAGAGTTAATCTAGAAATCAAATGATTATTGTAGCTAGCAAAACCCTAACAAAAACCACGTTCTCTTATAAAGGTTAGAAAATTATTCTGAACCATTGTTTATATTTGCACCATCCATAACAGAGCCAGTTACATGTAATTATTAACAAATTTAAAATTAGTTTTTTAGTTGCACTGCCACATCCAAGTACTCAAATAGTCACATGTGGCCACTGGCTACCATATTAAGACAGTGTAGAGATAGAATATTTCCACCAGAGTTGTACTGGACAGCAATGGTTCAGCTAACACCAATACTGAAAACTGTAGCATTGCTTCCTCTTCCTTACTGCCACTTCTGCAAACCCTTCTTCCACCCACTCAAAATAACAAATCACAACACACTCTTAGACTAGAATATAGATTTGAAGGCCCTAAGAAAAAGCTGGAAGCTGAATCCATGACAGTGGTTAAGACTAGATGAGGAACGCAAAGATAATGAGAAAAGGGCTGAAAGTTAACTTCGAAAAGAAAGAGAATATCAACAGTTAAGAAATGGGCAAAGGAAATAAAAAAAGATATATAGGGTTATGGAAGCTAGGTACTGAGTGGATTGTTTCAAGGACTATGTAGCAGAAAGCTATTTCTATAGAAAACACAAGAGAAAAACTAAGAAGAAAAAAATAAATCTATTGCTGGGAGCAATGTCAGTTTAAAACCCCTGAATCCATTGGATTTAGCAGCAAGGATTACTGGTGACTTGTTTCAGTGTAAAGATAGTCAAGTTGAAATACAGTGGGCTGAGGCATGAGCAGAAGATGAAATGGTAGCAAAGACCTGAGACCAGAATATGCTGACTTTAATGAAAAAGACAGAGATATGTGGGTAAGGATGACTTTAAAAGATAGGGTAGCAAATAATTTACGTTTAGTCTCTGAGGAGATAAGATGAGAGAAACAACAGATCACAAGTAGGGATTAGCTTTTAGGGAAAAATGTAGAATACTTCCCTCATCGTGACATCAAGGACAGAAAAAAATTTTATCAGTATTTACTGGAGGCTAATTTCATAATTGCATTTAAATCTCACAAAATCTTCCATATGGGTACAACGGCAGCTAATTTAGGGGTTAGAAATAGTAGGTAGGAAACTGAATTGCCTGATGGCTTTATTTCATTAGTCAATTATAAGATGAAGTATGCACGTGGGGCAGGATCTTGACCTCGTAACTTCCTTGCCTTCACTTTGTTCTCCTTTGGCCGTTCTAGACTTTCAGTTCCTAAAATGGACCTTGTCTCTGAAACTTTTTTTTAACATGTTGTGCTTGCTGCCCGCAATACCTGAACCTAACTTACCATTATCTCAGAAAGGCCTTCTGGTAAGGAAAGTGTCCTTTAGCTTCCTTTCTGGCATTTGCCACTCTGAAATGACTTCATGTTTTTCTTCTTTACTAGAATGTGTCATGTGAAAGCAGGGATCACGTTTGTCTTATCCTCTACTGTAGCCCTAAACCCTAGCAGGTAACATACTCGAATGAGTATGTGTTAAGTGAATGGTAGGACTTGAAGGAAAAAGGTAACTTTTCCTTCTGCTTTGCCAGATTACCTTATTCATTCATAGAAATATTTGCCAGTCAAGTGTTAGGCTCTGAGAACAGAGCACTCAAAATGTTTCCTTTCATAAAGCTCACATCTAGATAATCTTGCCTGTCTCTTAGCACCCTAAGACATCTCCTCTTGCTCCTCTTGGGACATCGTTTTCTATGTCTTCTAGTTAAGAGATGTGACTTATCTACACTTTAACACCTAATTAGAGAGGACACTGGGGTGTAACTATTAGTGATGACGCCTCCTAATGCGACTAGGAGCCGTGGATGTTAATAACAAAGGCAGGGATAGGTAATTTGGGAAGAATAAATTAGTACAAGACTAAAATGCAGTTGTCTAATTAGCCTTCATTAAAGGAACATCTGTGACAATGAAGACAGGAAATGTTACCTTTGGGATGAAGAGAATTGGTCAAAGTGATAGATACATGCTTCTTTCTTACTTGAATATTTAAAAATCCTTAATGGCAAGAAAACTATTTAAAACTGAGTGTTAAGAAAAATTGAGACTTTAGGCACATTTTCACTTGGCAGGACTGGGCAAGTCAATTGACCTCTGGGAAAAAAGGCAAAAAGCTGTCCTGTCTACTTCGGAGCTACTATAAGCACCAAGTGAGACTGGGCATACGATCTGTCTCATCTATAGAAACAATATTTGTTAGCTTAAAATGAATTCCAATTCAAATTCAATCATTGCTAATTATCCTCAAATGACAGTTTCTTCCAAAGAAAATTGCTAACTCTCATTAACTTTCTTCCAGCCCTTTATCTCTTACCTGTTCTCTCCAACCCACCACAACCTGTTACTACCACAGATCTTTAACATTTTCAATGGTCACTCAAAGAGCCTCCTCTCATGCAGTTCTGCCATTCTCTACACCAGGGGACCCCAACCCCTGGGCCACGGCCTGTTAGGAACGTGTTAGGAACTAGGCTGCACAGTAGGAAGTGAACAGTGCACAAGGGAGCAAAGCGTCATCTGTATTTGCAGCCACTCCCCAGCACTAACATCACTGCCTCAGCTCCACCTCAGATCATCAGGCAGTAGAGTCTCATAGGAGCACGGGTCCCTGCTGTTCTACACCATCTTCAGAAAACTTTAATCTTATGAACACAATGTTCATCCATGCCTTTATCCATGATGCTCCACAGAAATGAGACTACTTTTCTAAATGCTTCCCTGGAAAACTTGGACCAAGCCACTGCTCTGAGAGGCGTCCAATTTGCCATCTCCTCTGGAAGGCTAATCCTTCCTACTTTATATCCTCCATGTACAGCAGCCATCACAGCTCTTTGTGTCTGGCCCTTAGGAGGTCCTCAAAACATTTCTTTGAGTAATGAGAACAGTTCAATTTTCTTATTTTATAGGCAAGGAAATTAAGGCCCGAGAATAAGCTGTTTGTTTGCTTAAAGAGCCCAAACTGGAGAATCAAGATCCTATGACTATTAATTCTTATTAGGAGTTAGTGACACTCACGTAATTGTCGTTCCACGTCCTAGTGTGTTTCCTCTTGGGTCAGCAATTACAGAAAATTCATTGGAGTCGGATTCCCAGATGTGCTGGGTGTCATTGTTGTGTTTTGATGTGACAATAACCTTATCTGCTACTAGGAAGGCAGAATAGAAACCAACACCGAACTGGCCAATCAATTCGGAGGTGGACTGGCCATCTTCTTGTGCCTCAGTCATTTTGTTTAAAAACTCGCTTGTCCCAGATTTGGCTATGGTGCCAAGATTTTTAACCAACTCTTCCCGGGTCATTCCTACACCAGTGTCTGTGACATGTAGAAGGTTCTTCTCCTTATCACACTAAAAGCCAAGACAAAAACAAGATAGTTATATCTACTTGATACTCACTGCATGACAAGTAAATTCTGAGCTATATATTGAAAATGACCAGCTTTGGGCCACCTCAATTCCGATATACAGAAAACGAAATTGAGATTGTTTCCTCCATATGGTATTTTGTGGCCTTTTCAGAAAGTGCACATCTTAAGTATAAACAACTTTCTTCATAGAGAATAATTTTAAGCTCGATGTATTTGAGAAATTTATCAATATAAAGAGAGCAGAGACTGGTCCAAATGTCAAAGGGCAGAAATAGACTAAACAAGTTGTTTTTGAAGAAAATATTCAAGAAAAATAACATTTTGTTTTGCTTATTTCTTTGGTAGAAAATAAAAGAATTCAAAATTTGAATGACCTCTGTATTTGGAATCTGTGGTGGTCAGTGCTCTTCAGCGACTATTCCCTACTCTCTGCCTTCTAGAAGCATAACAGAAATATACTTCCTCCATCGTTGGGTAAGGCCATATGACTACTTCTGGCCAATGAGTTGTAAGTGAGAGGAGTGTGACTTTCAGGGTGGAGGCTTTAATTGAGACCTTCTAAGTTCTCTCTACACCATGGCAACCAGCTATAATCCAGATAGCGGTAGCTCCATCAGCCTGTGCCCTAGAGTAAGGATGATACAAAGCAAAGGCCATAGGAAGCCTGTGATGATTTAAGCCTTTTTTTGTAAAAGGGACAGAGAGTAAACATTTTAGGCTTTGTGAGCCATATGGTCTCTGTCACAACTACTCAAGTCTGCCATGTAGCACAAAAGTAGTCACAAATAATACACAAGCAGGCATGGCAGTGTTCCAATAAAATTTTATTTATAAAAACAGGCAGTAGGTTGGATTTGGCCCACAGGCCATATCTGGTGACTCCTGATTTAAGCCCCTGAGACTTGGGGGCTATCTATTTATTACTGCACCATAACCTAGTCTATCTTAATTAACATGAATTCTCTATATCCAAGGATTCTTTTTATTGTGAAAAAGAAAAATTGTTTTAAACTTACCTTTATTTTGACTGTTAGTTCCTCATTTCCAGAAAGAGCGTTTTCATCAGTCAGTGATATTAGCCTTATCTTATCCAAAGCGTCGGAAGCATTTGAAATCAGTTCTCTCAGGAAAATCTAAATAGAAGCCAGATTTAATACACACTTAGGTTAGCCACAAGATACACAAGACACTAAATTTAATGTTCAACTCGTTTTATTTCTCCTCTGTACTCTGAAAAAGCACTCTCATCCCTTAGACTTCTTATGGTACAGAAGTGGCTTTACTCTCTTGGTAAAAGGAGGTACAGCTCTTACACACAGAACTGTAATGACTATAAGGGATACTTGAGTAGTAACACTGTTCTACTAGTGATCTTCAGGAGTGCAATACATGAGGCTTGGTTTATGTGATGGCCTTTAAGACTTTAAGTATTTAGCAGGCCATGAACATACTGGAGAGGAAAGAAAAAATGTCTGACAATTCTCCACTCACCCCCTCACCCCAAGATACCTAGTAGCAACTCTTGTACATATAGTACTGGATAGTTAAACCTGGCTAAGTATTTACTTGGAATTACTATGTGAGTATATTATGAAAGCAAACAAGTATGCTACACAGAGAAAAAAATATATTATTTGCTTACCTCTTTATTTTTATACAATGAATTGATGATAAGTTTCATCATTCTGTTTACTTCAGCTTGGAAGGCAAACTTTTCTGATTTCTCTCTAAGCTCTCTTATTTGGGATGCATTTAATCCGTCCAACTGAATAGCTTCTTCCTCTCTAAGAAAATAAATTTGATACGCAAATAATGCATTGCTTAGTTTCCTACAAAAATATAGGATCTGTGATGAGAGCACAGTGGTCTCTTAAGATTGACTACAGGGTTAAAAAGGTAAAATGGAGATCTTTATAAAACAATACCAATCAACTATCTCATTGTTATTTTACCACAACAGGTTACCTTTAACACCAAGTTGGAAATACCCAGTTTTAAAAATTGTGAGAAAAATAAACCCAACTTTCCTCTACTAAAAATAATACTCATTTATGCTCTCACATTCGTGAAACTGTCCCTTAGCCTAGGAAGCTTTAGCCTCTAAGGGTCCATAAAACTTAAAGTCCTAAGAGGCCAAATTTTTAAAACTGTTCAACAGACAGAATTCCTCCTTTTTAAGTTACTAACTGAACACACTGAGTACAAAACCAACTGAAAGTCTCTTTTAAAGTTATAGCGCTAATATTCTGCAATGTAGTTATCAAAATAGTTTTCAAAGGAATTCATTAAAGTTGAACCATTCTTAAGAGCAAGTTAGAAGATATCTATGTGTGTACATGCTTGCTACATTTTTGTCTGGACATTTTTTAGGTATTTAATTTCGGGATGTTACACTTCATCTGGACCTTTGGAGAAACAAATGAAGCCACTGTATACCACGGTGTTCACAAGAGCTTATCTGTGTACTTTGAAAGGAACACAAACCTCTGTACTACTTCATCATCTGTCCTTGAGCCTTCTCTACTTTTACCCAGATCCTCTTCTACTGTACCATCCACATCGACTTCATCATCAGCTCGGACTGACCCTGAAGAAAGATTTAACACAGAAAACGTCTTAAACATTGTTGCTGCTTCATGTACTCTCTCAGAAAGAATATAATCAAATAGGGCAAGGGTAGGGGTTGCAAAATTCAGTTGGTAAATATGGGAGGTGGAGATGGGAGAACAGATCCACTGGTTTAAATATCCAAAGTAAATATGTGGTAATTAAATTTATGTATTGTTTAAGTTCAGATACTAAGGTTCCCAAGTAGATTCTAAAATATGGAGGCAGCCATTACTTCTAAAGAGCCATCCTCCGATCCTTTATAAATAACATTTAGCAGATTTGATACCAGGCCTCTTCTACATTCACACGTGTTGCGCACAAGCCAAGACAAGGCCTACAAAGTGACCGTGTCAAAACTTAGGCCTTCAAATAAGGTTCGTGGGTCCACGGGCCAGAGAAAGGGAAAAGATTTTAAGATGTTAAGGAGCTGGAGCAAAAGTGAATCAGACACGCTAACATTGCCTTCCCGGTGACCCAGCTACCCGGATCAGCTCCTAAGAAAGGAACGCGCGTTTGCGAGGAGTCGGAAGACGTCGGGGGGCGGGGGTCCTCAAGCTCAGATGGCAAAAGGTTGAGGCGCGTGCAAAAGTTCTTCGGACTGGGCACCCGCAATGATCTCGAGGGAGCGAGAGCTCGAGGGGGCCCCACCTCGAGGTGGTTGAGACCTCCAGGCGCGGATACTAGATCTGCAGAAGATTTAAATAACTCCGTTCTTTTTAATTCCCTGAGAAGGCAGAGTAAACGAAAGACCCTGAACCTCTTTCGAGGAAAGGCGATGGAGCCCTCGGTCCAGCGAAGGCTCTGTTATCCCCCTCCCTGACTCAACGCCCCCAGAACCTTCGAGAAGAGGCCGCGCTTGAGCACGGGGGGTGGGAGGGGGATCGTCCGGGGGTTCCCGCTTCTTTGGGACCACTCACCAAAGGTCAGCAGCACGCAGCAGAGGCCCAGCACCCACAAGGCCCTCATGGCGCGCGGACGGAGTCTCAAGTTCCTTTTGATCGTAGGAGCCGCCTCCGCCCCGCCACCCCTGGGTTCCGAGGATCAGACCTCAAGCCGTGCGATCCGCCCACTAGTCCCCAAGCACGTCGGGCCGCTTTTCACCCCACTTCTTGAGGGCGGGGTACGGGAAACACGAACTCACCAATCGTACCGCACCACGCACCCTCTTTAACCAATGGGGACTCGGGGGGGGGAACCGCAATTCACCAATCGGAGCTGTCCAGGTGCGGTGCCTGATGCCCGAAGCGTGGCTCCGTCCGATTGGTCATCCTTAGCCTCTTTTATCCAATCAAATGGCTCCGCGGACCCCTCTCACGCGGGACCGCCCCTTTGCCTGGGGCGCTTTGGCCTCTATGGGAAACCGTCCAATTAACGTCAGGTCAGAACACATCCCTCTTTTTGGAGAGGTCGCCCCGGAATCACTTCCGGATCCTAGAGAGCGTTTCTTCCGTGGCCAGGGGAAACGGTAGCCACGGTAACGCATTTTTCCTCTTTCCCCTGACTGCGCGTGGGGTCAGTTTGCGAGGATTCTAGTGCGACTTTTCGCAGTCCGTTTTCTAATCCGCAGTGCTTCTCGGAAAAGAAAAACGTGAGAGGTAAACAATCCCCGGAGCGCTTTTTGATGGGGGTTGTGAGTACAGTTCCCGGCATTCAACGTACTAGGGTACATTGTACCGAATGCTGGGAATTGTAGTCTTCGACTAGCTGCATAGTTTGGTCCTTGCACGTTTTTCCAGCAAGTCCTTGCGTGAACTCTGCGCTGCGTGTTTCAGAATTTACATTTCGTTCTGATTGCAGTAGCGATCTGTACCTATTGAAGGGCTCTGCGGCGTACACAGCCTTTAGAAGTGGGCCTAGAAAGCTGTCACGCCTAGCCGAAGGCCGCCCTATGTTATGGGGGTCGGCCTCTCTGAGTCGGTTCCGCCGCCGGCTGGGAAACAAGCGTTTCTGAATCTGGCATCTTGTGAGTCACTTAGGCAGCCTACCCCTTCACTCCCTCTGCGCTTTCTGCCTCCGGAATCTCGAGGCCTCCACGATTTGGTTTACAGAAGAGAGTAGTGGGGTAGTGGGGCTTTTTTTTTTTTTTTCCTTTTGAGGGAAATTGCTAGCAAGGTTAATGGCCTCGACTTCCTCACAAAGTTCAAAGGCGGTGACCCGGCGGTCTTAAAGTCTCTATTGTAAGTCAGTTTGGAGAGCATGGTCATGAAGTTCGGTCTAGCATAGAAAAAGAAAAAAAAAAAACTTTTAGTTTTAGCGCGTGCAGGAGGATACACCTGCAGGTATTTGAAAGCAAAACCTGTGGAGCTGCAAATGAGAGAGGGAGTGCTTTGTAACTTCATAGAAATACCTAGTCAGCGATCAGAAAGACATAAACCACCAGGTGTCTTTCCTGTGAGGGAAGTCCCTCCGACTAGGCTTGTGCCTTCGGACGTATCTCTTTAACCTAGTCTTTACATAGCCCTCACCCCGACTCTCATCCCGTTTCCAACAAAAGCCCTCCCTCTTCCCCATTGTTCCCTCCAGGAATATTTAACTTCGAATTTGTTTTCATAAAATCATCCGAATTCCTAAAGACAGGCTTTTCAGTGATAGACTATCATAATCTTTTATAACTTCCCCTGTATATATTTGCCAATCTTAATTCTGCGGTTGGTGTTAACACATTGTGGTGGTGCCTTATTTACATCTGCCCAAATTACCTCCATTTGTTATTAGTAAGCAAAACATCGTTTACACAGCTTTTAAAAAATGCTTCTGTGCTTTTTTAAAATAACACTAGGGTGTTATTTACATTCAGAAATCTCGAAGAATGTATTTTTGTACGTTTTAACTTTATTTTTTGTTTTAGATGAGTTCCTTCATTTTTTTGCATTTCACAATTCAACTACTTTACCTTTTTCTCTAACTCTGAACAAGTAAGCAACCAGTTCTGAAACTGCAAATTCCATCTTAACTGGTTAGTGGTAGGTAGTTGGTGCTGCACCTGGAGGGAACTGAGAATGAGACATGCCCTCCAAAATAGATCCATTGTTTGTGGGTGTACTTTTCTGCAGGTGATGGTGGGAATTTATGAGGCAGGCAGAACATAAGACAGTAGACGAGCAGAAGATGGTTGGCTGTTGTTTGGCTCAGCTTTGCCCGTTTAAGATAGGATTCTTGGCCACCGGCCCTATGAAAGGAATGGGCAGCTTACTCAGTTCCCAGTCTTGTTTCTCTCCTGTGGTCTCCACCTCTTCCGACTTGACCCATTATGTACGGTCAGGTCCCATCTTGGTCTAGCTCCTTCAGAATTTACACTCCAGATTGCTATTAATCTCCCTCCCTTTGCATCTGATTTCCTTCCTAATTGTAGTTTGTCCCTTTTGACACTATGTGTCCATGGACACTACTGGAAATAGCTACCTTTGTTGTTTTTGTTAAGCTTCTCAGAAGAAAAGAATAGATAGGCAAAGGGGTGCCATTAGGGGCGATGGATCACTCACCTGGTCAGCAGGTATAGTCCAGCAGTGAGGAGTCAGTGAGAACACAGACTGGGGAGAGCAAGGCAGGAAAGCAGTTGGCATCAGGGAGCATAAAGGAATGGGGCTGAGCGCCAAGGCGAATTTGTTGGTTGGTTGATTCGTTCACTCATTCATTCATTTATTAACCCAGTAAGTGTTGAAGACCTGGTATGTGCCAGGTATTATGCAAGGTGCTAGCAGCGTAGGGGTAGGCAATATAGATAGGGTCTCTATTCATAGAGAGCTTATTAACAGTAGAGTTGCATCATAAGCACATGTATCTTATTTAAAGGCAAAGATAATAAAAGCCTGACTACAAAAATACATGAGGGAACGTTTTTGGGGTGATGGAAATGCCCTTGATCTTGATTTTTGTGGTATTTAAAACTCATCAAACTGCACATTTAAATAAGTGAATTTTCTCATATGTAAATTATACCCCCTCAAAACAAACAAACAAACAAAAACAAAGCTAAAAGCAACTCTCATTCTAAACAACTAAACACTAAAAACCCATTTTAGTAGGCAGGAACTAGAGATGTCCGCTATCGTCAGTATCGTTCCACACTGCTTAAGAAGGTCTAACAGTATGATAAGAAAATGAAATAATTGGCATTTAAGAAAAGTTGATGTCTTTTATTTTGAAATTCCTTCTTACTGGTGAAATGATTATATCTTCCAGAAACCCAAGAGACAGTAGTTAGTGGAGGTAAAAATTACACATACACACAGAGAAAATATGAGAATGGTAAAATTTTGACTCTGAAATAAGTATATAAACATCAATAGACTTGATCTAATTTGCAGAAACACAAGTGGAGATTTTTAATGTTTCATTCATAGTAGAGACAAAACCAATAAAAAACTTAGGAGTAAACTTGACAAGAAAGACATAGCTCCTATATGAAGAAAACTAGAAAACCTTTCTGAAGAATATAAAACAAACGGAGAACTTGGGTCAGTTGCCATACCGTAGGTATTATCTATCTGTAACAAATTACCCCAAAACTATACAGGTTAAACAACAAACGTTTATTATCTCATGCAATATGTGTAGGTCAGGAATCTAGGAATGCTTAGCTGAATGGTTCTGGCTCAGGGTCTCTCAAGGGGCCACAGTCATCCAAGGCTTGACTGGGCCGGAGGCTGTGCTTCCATGGTGGCTCACTCAGAATGCTATTGGTAGGACATCTCAGTTTCTCACCACATGGACCTCCCCATAGGGTTATTTGAGTGTGCTCACAGTATGGCAGCTGGCTTTTCCCAGAGTGAGTCGTGATCCAGGACAAAACAAAGCAGGAGCCACAATCACTCATGATCAACCTCGGAAATCACACACCATCATCTCTGCAGTAACCCTACTCAGTGAAAGATGAGATTACACAAAGATGTGAATACCAGGAGTCAGAGAGCACTGGGGCCATTTTGGAAGCTGATGGCTGCCCCACCCACCCTAGCTCTAAGGGAAGCTGAGAAAGGCTCTGATATTTTTAGCTTCTTTTGTTGAGGGATGGGCTCATAAGGTGGGGATAAGAATCATAGGTGGGGATTTCTCCAAATACAGAAAGGCGATTCAGATGCTGTACAGTCAAAAAGAATAATAAATGTCCACTATATGTTTGAATATACCAACAGATCAGTGCAACAAGAGAGAATCCATAAACAGATTGTTTCAATTTAATACATGAGAAAACCGATGTTTCAATTTAGAGAGGAAAGAGTAGTTTTTTTCATAAATGATACTGGCCTTGACCTGGTTATCCCCCTCAAGGAAAATAAAGTTGAATTTTCTCTTATACCATGTAGAAAATAAATCCAGCTTAAAAGAAATGAGCCTGTGAGTATATGCTAGGGGGTCGAGAGACCTTAACCAAGACTGAGCATCCAGAAAATACAACAGAAAGCCTAGGTTTCCCAGGCCTCCTCCTTGGTGGGCCATGAACTCCAGTTTTGACTTTCTAGCACTAGCATTTTGAGGATGCTGAGCTTTGCTTAGCTTATCTTCTAAGAATATTGGTTCTGCGTGGCGTAAGAATTAGCAAGTACTTGGAAGGGAAAAGCAACAGAGAATGTAGGGCTCACTTTTCTAATTTTCCCTTCTCTCTGGAATTTTGTCTCCTCAACTCCTGGTCACCTGAGTAGTTATCTGATGCCTTTAAAGAAATTCTCAAGTATTTTATCCAGCTTCTCTAGTTATTTTTGTCTAGCATAGTACATTGACCTTTGAGATTTCCTGTTGACCAGAAATCTTACCAACAACATAAATAGTTGATTGACACGTTTTGAATGTTACATGTGTTATATACTGTTTTCTTGCAATAAAGAGAGAAAATAAAGTTATTCAGAAAATCATAAGGAAGAGGGAATACATTGACAGTACTGTATGTATTTATTGAAAAAAATCTGCGTATAAGTGGACCCACGCAGTTCGAATCTGTGTTGGAGGGTCAACTGTAGGATGTAGGAGATGTAGATCTACATGATAGTAGAAATCCCTTGTCCTGTTTTAGTGTTTCAAAAAAAAAAAAAATTACCATGGTTTCAAATAACACATTAAATAACCAGAATTATTGTCTCTTAACCTTTTGGTGGCTTTTCATCAAGCAATTTATATGATATTTAATGTTTCCAAACTATGGAACTTGTATTATATTTTGGCTATAGAACAATAAATGTGTTTCCAGATATTTAATTTAATTATAAGTATAATTTACACATCTTTGTTGTGACTAGTTTTAACTGCAATTTTGGATTGTTTGTGATCTTCCTATCCCATGCCCCAATTCACACCACATTACCCTGCTTGAGTATTGACTTTGAATTTATAAAATATTTATGTGCATTTGCTAATAAAATTTCTGGGTGCTGTGACTCTCTTACATGCAATCAGAAAATTCAAACCTGTTATAAATTAAATTCACCTGTAGTCTTGTAATTTGCATTTTATTTTCCCTAGAGTCTGCCTTAGAAAAACAGGTCAATTAAAAAGTATTATCCAGTTGTCCACTGTCAACTTTGGACATTATCAGAGACAGAGGAATTGAATTTCAAATAGGAATTTGTTAAATTTTAAGTTTGGTAAATAAATTTGATACTTTGCATGATCAAATTAGCCATGTTATGATAATTACATTAGGGACTTAACAGTTTTAGAGCTAGTAGGAATCTTAGAAAACATGTATTTCCACAACTCTCTCTTTCAATATTAAATTATAAAACTAATATATTTTCATGGTTAATAAAAACCAAAATCGGAATAGAAGGTAAAACTTCCAGGTTCTCCCCACCCAACTGTTCTCATTCTCTAGAGTTCACTACTGAGAGAGAGGTTCCTTATGCATCCTTCTAGAAAGTGCGCATGTGTAATAAAATTAAAAGTGAATTGTTTAATTTTTTTACAGATAAATGGAGCAATACACATTAGTTTATTCCATTTAATACATCTTGGATGTCTCATTCCTTTTTATCTACTTCCCTATTTGTTTCCAGTTTGTTGCTATTATAGTCACTACTGCAGGTTTAATAGGCACAGGTTTTAGTATTTGTGCAAGTTTATCTGGAGGATAAATTTTTAGTTTTGGAATAGTTAGGTCAAAGAATATGTGCATGCAAAATTCCATGGATATTTAGCATTTCCTCTACGAAAAAAGCTATACCAATTTACTCTCCTATATTAAGCCTCCCCAGCCTCCCTTAAAAAAAAAAAGCTTAGGAAATTTGAGAAATTAAATGAGGTCCCAGAGTCAGGTGATGGCAGAACAAAGTGGAACTCATATTTTTAAAATTTCTTGCATTGTTCTAGCCACCACATACTTCTTGACTACCTGAAAGAGTTTAAAAGATAAAAAAAAAAATTTATAATGATTTCAAAAGTCACAAATGTATACTGTAAAAAATTTGGAAATTATAAAAAAGGTCAAGGAAGAAATTAAAATAACCCATATACTTTTATTAGGTATATCACTATTAGTATCTTGATGTCTTTATTAATATTTATTATATTTTAAAATTAAAATTAGAATCACACAAAAATACTGTTTTATAACTGCCTTTTTCACTTGCCTATGTATGATAAACATTAACAAATATTTTTATAATAAATATCTTTTAATGGATATACAATATTTCATGTCATGACTACATCACAATTATTCAATTTGTTATTGTTAGACCTTCAGTTATCAGTTTTTAATCCATTATCCATATTGCCTCAATGAAAATCTTTAGAGATAAATCCTTATAGGCAAAAAGAATAAATTCTTAAAATCGGAAAGCTTGGTAAAAATATATGATTTGTTGTAAAAGGCTTTTAGTATACACTGGCAAATTGCCCTCCAGGAAAGTTGTACCGGTTTCCATTTCCAGTGATTTGCATCTATACATAAAAAGCTTAAAAATAAAAGAAAAAGTACAGTTTGGACCTGTTGGGGTAAAATTACTCAAGTTAGATGCTGTGGTCATTGGGAGTGGGGCGGTGGGGATGTGGCATTTGAATATAGAAATTTCTAAGCCTTAATGTATTGAGAGGAATTTCTGAAAAAGGTCAGAGGAACATTCGATCAGTTAGTAGATATTCTCATAACTTTTACTTGTAAAGTGCAGTGATAAATACAGTGACAGCATTGAGGCTGCTTTATTGCAAAATCGGAAGTCCGACATTTGCAGTAGAGGTAATGTTAGTATTGACAGCAACGATAGGAAAAGAAAACATTTATTGAGGGCTTAGTATATACCTTGTAGATTCTGAAACATAAATTAAACAGTGATAACTTGCTTAAGAAATCTGTTGGGAAGGATATTTCTTAATGAGAAGTCCACCTTAGCAGTGTTAAAACAAATTTTAATTTAAAAAGTTTATCAGGTGCTTATTATGCACAGTTTCATTTATGCCTGATGCATGGCGTGGTCATTATTTCCAAATTTACAGCTGCAGGAAGTAGTGTCAGAGTCAGACCTTGAGGCAGGGTTTATACTGACTCCAAATCGCCCACTCAACCTCTGGGGGTGTACCTGACAGTGTGGAAGGTGCCACTGTGATGCCACTTGCTCCTATCAGGTGAGCCGGGGACAGATTATAAATAACTTTGATTCTGTGGTACAGATGTTGGACTCTTATATTATCCCTGTTATTCTATCATGGCTGGAAGCAGAAGTCCATAACTGTCTTTTTAATAGATGCACAACCTGTCATCAGTGGTTGTACTTTTATCTTCTTATTTTGTTCCCTTAGTTAATACTCGTTTGCTTGCTTTCTTTTACTATTTTTTTCTTTCATAAACAATACAATGAGCATCTTAATGGCTGTAGTTTTTCACTGTTTTGATTAATTCCTTGGAGTGATTCCTGGAAAGTAAGATCATTGAATCAAAAATTATAAATACTCTTAATATATTTTGAAGTCTATTGCTATTTAGTTTCCAAATATACCTTCCAATAGCTTTCTAAAATTACCAGTTTACAGTTCCATACCTATATATGAGATATAAGTTTCACCAATATTTAGATAGCTGTATTTTAAAAAAAAATCTATATCATTTGCTTATTTTAAATTTCTTTGAATTCTAGAAATGTTGACTATGTTTTATATGTATTCTGGTATAGTTTTTCTCTTTGTATATTTTGCTTGCTAGCATAGTAGGGCGTCAATATTTTTCTTGGAATAAAGACATTTAATTGTGGCAAATATTTTTTTATAGTCTGTTTGCCTTTCACATTTAAAAAAAATATAATTATATCTGTCCATCTTTTGTGATTCTTCTAACTGAAGTTTTGGAAGTCCTCTCCAGGTTCGATAAATATTTATGTTTTTTATTTAAAAAATTACATTATAATTTTTCTTTCAACAAATATTTACCTAACACCTACTCTGATCCAGTCATTACACTAGATTTTGGGGACATGGTAGTGACCAAGATAGACATGACCTCTGATCACATGGGAATAGGAGAAAGTGAATATTTGCGAGGGCTATTAATCTAATTCTAGCCTCCTACATGGTAGGTGAGAAGTCTATTAATTAAGCACCCATGATGCCTATTCTGTCATCTTTTAGAATTTTTTTTTTTGGTACAATAGTGTGAAATTATGGTTTAAATTAAGTGTTTTCCAAATTGCCACCTTTTATTACAACATTGTTTATTGGATAGGTGTGTCCCACCCATTGATTTGTGGTATCTTCATGACCTGGAGTCTTTATAATATGCAGGCAGTATAACGTATGTGTTCTGGAGTCAGGCTGACCTGTGATTAGATCCTGGCTCTCTACTTATTAGCCAAATGACTTCTGACATGTCGTTTATCCTATTTGAACTTTTGTTTCTTCATCTTAAAGTAGGGTGATAATATTATTTACTATAGGATTATTATGGCAATTAAGTGCAAAAGGGTTACCACTGTTTAAAAAGGTACTGCATTATTATATAATTGTCAGGTGATCTTGAAGAAAAATTGCCCTATACATTATAACGACATTTTTCTACTTAGGTGAAAGGTACAAACATAACCAAAAAAAGCAACATTTGGTATGGAAATGAGTTGCATCAAGAAAAAGCTCATTTAGCTAGGTAGTTTTCGTTTAATTTTTTGTTTCTGAGCTAGATGCAAGCATGTCAAATCATTGTTGGAGGGCATGTGCTTTTCCATTAGCTCAGTGGAATTGAATTTCCAGAGCATGTAGGTGAATGGAGTGTTGTATGAACCTGCATGACTTATGATAAAAAAGCACAGATCTCCATCGGGTTCCTAGATCCAGACCTCCTTGCCTCTCAGTTGCCAGGTGCACTCCTGGTCTCGGGCCTCATCATACTTTAATTTGTTTCTTTTGTCCTGATGTCAACTTCATACCTATTTTCATTTTTGCTTCTGGTCACAAAATCATCGGTCTTGGCTTATTCTGCTCCTTGATATGTTAGGCTCCTTTTCTGGATTTTTCTTCCTTTTCATACTCTTAGCGAGATCCCTTGCATAATTTGCAAATCCATAGCGGGCAGAAGTAGCAGAAGTGGCAAGGAACACTGGGAAGGTGGAATGGGAGGCTGGAGAGGGCTCTGTGTCCAGTGCCCACCACCTCATGGTTCTCACTCTTTCACAAAAGCTTTGGGGGGAACAGAGGTGACATGAAGTTGCTGTCATCCTAAAATGAATGTGTTTTTTTCTTCTTCAGTCCTAATTTTAGATTGTTTCCAACTCTGATCTGTTCGTTAGTTGGCATCTCAAACGTCGATAAGAAAGAAATAGTTCTGGGGAATGATTTCGATCTGTTTGTAGCCAATATAATTAGGAGGAAGTCTTGGAAGCAGCGGAGGTCAGTGGCTGTGCCAGGGTGAAAATCGTTATTTTTTAAGTGTGACGTCATCTCTGAGCAAAGTGAAATGAGCCAGAAGACAAATGAGACTGTGGACAGGTATGCCTGATTCGTTTTAAAGCCCCAGAAACACATTCAACCTTACGTCTGCTCAACTCTGATTTTCAAGGAGAGAGAGATTTTTTGACAAACTACATCTTCCCTCAGCTTAATGAACTCTGCAGTTCCCGGGGCACACATTTCAAAGCTGTGGACCTGAGGTGGTCAGAGTCAGAGGCCCAGACACTCTTAGTGTTCAACCTCTTTAGACAGCATTTTTGTCTCCACTCCCAACATCTGAAGCTCTGTCTCAACTTTGTGAAGAGCTGCTTTTCCTTCTTCATCTGCATGCTGGGTCAGACATATGGGGACTTTCTCCCTGACTGCTCACCTTTCATGTTCTCCAAAGCCACTAACTTGTCACGTTTATCCATAGTGCAACAGAATCTCTATGTTGCTGCAGAAAAACAAAACAAAGCAAAACCAAAATACAAAACCCAAACCAAAAACGGTTATCCTTGGGTCCTGGAGAATCCCAGGGGAAGTCTGATGGAGTTTGAAATCATCCAAGTGGCATTTCTGAATGAGTCTCTATTTCAATATTTTTATGTTAGGATCAGAACCATGCTGCTGAAAGCTTTAGATAAAGAAAAAAAGAGGAGAAGCTATTCTTAGGTTCTTTGATGAATGATGGGGAAAAATTAAGGATTGGAAAGCTTAAGGCCAAGATTATTAGTGAAGGGCTCCCTGTCAGTTTTATGGAGGTGAGGTGAACTGATTTTCAAGGACCGGTTGGTTGTGATAGAAAAACTTTACCCAGCCACTTTGATGACTGAAAATATAGGTTAGTAAATATGGAGATAGCTAAATCTATTATCAACATAAGGTTAATGTATTTTGTGTGTCTTCCTTGTGGAAGCAATTTTAAAATGATTAAAATATTAAGCATTTAAAATTGTTGCCTTATTCCTATAACATATATTCCTCCATTTGAAGATTTTTGAAACTGAAAATAAGAGCAAATAAGGGATCATGGAAGATTATTTAGGAAGTTAAATAGCTCATGGAAGATCTAAAATATCTGGCAGTTGTAGATATTTTCTGTAGATCTAGAGTAGAGGTTCTCATCCAGGGCTATTTTGCCCCCAGAGGGACATTTTATATGTCTGAAGACTTTTACAGTGTCATGGTTGGGGGAGTGCTAATGGTATCTAGCGGGTGGAGGTCAGGGATACTGTTAAACATCCTACAGTGCACAGTACAGCCCCCCCCAATAAATTATTCAACCCCAAAAGTCAGTATTGCCAAGGTTGAGAAACTCTGATCCAGAGAGATGAGAACTGACTTTTATTAATTATCTGGTTCCTTGTGTATGTTATCATATTACTCTTCAAGGTCAGCTCTGCAAGGTAGGTACTATAATTCTGTTTATAGTAGATGAGCAAATGCAAGCTGCTGTATAGCAGTGAAGTAACTCACCTAATGTCGTAATTAGTGTGGGATCATTCCAGGCTTTGAACCCAGGTCCTTCTGACTCAAAAATCCATGCTTGTTCTTCTTCATCCTTACTACTCAGGAGGTACTCATCCAAGGACGAGTAGCCTCAGCATCACCTGGGAGCTTATTAGAAATGCAGGTTCTAATTCAGCAGACCTAAATGGGCCCCATTTAGGTCTGCTGAATTAGAATCTGCATTTTACTAAGATGACCAGGTGAACTGCATGCACATTAAGTTTGAGAAGCACTACCTGACATCATATTGCCTCTGAATGAAATGATTACCTTATTTTTGGAAATAATATCAGGTGGACATGTACCAGATTTAAAAGGGAAGATCGATATCAAAGTATGACAGTGATTCTTCACCTAGACAGACTTCAGGAAGGATCTGCTATGCCCTTAATTATGTGAAGAACAGAATTTTTATAAGGTATGTGGATTTTGGGGGGTAAGAAGATGGCCTGTGTCTTTGATTAGATTCTCAGAAGGCTCAGTGACCCCCCCGCCCCGCCAAAAAAAAAAGTTATGAATAACTGTTGTAAGGGCCCAATTAATGTGGGAATGCAAAATGATGGCAGGTGGTGCATTTTTAAATGCTTTCAGGGGCCAAGCAGTAGTCCTTGTAATATGATAGGGAGCAGGTGGATCAGTGGTGAATGGGAGAGAGCTGACCCAGCCAACGTCACTCCAATGCAGTGTTGGGTGGGTGGGGTGGTGCAGGGGCAGGTGAAATGCCACCTGAGCTGGTCAACCAAAACTCTGCCAACAAGCCAAATCCTTTCAGAGCCCTGGAAAAGAACATTGTATCAGGCATAATTTTTTTCATTTTAAGTGACTCAACCTAGCTTCAAAAAAAGGAGAATGGAGAATTGATTCACTTGCATAACTTTAAAGTCCAGGATTAGGTGTGCCTCAGAGCAGGCTTCCTCTGGTGGTTCACATGATGTTACCAGGCCTTGGTTTTTCTCATTCTTTCTCAGTATGGCTCTGCTGCCCTGATGTTGCCCCAACTCTTTAGCTCCTCCATCATGGAAGAAAGATGGCTGTAGCAGCTCGGGGTTCAAATCCAGCAGAAATGAGTTACAGTCTTAGCATTGAGTTCTATGTCTGAATAGCCTGACCTGGACCATATTCTTGGATCAGTGGTCTGACTCAATCACTGGTGCCAAGAGGACGTGATGCTCTGATGGGCTAATCCTGGGTCGTATACCACTGCTGGAGCTGGAGACGGAGTCGGACTCACTGGAATAACAGGAATTGAGAATTGGGACAGGGTGGGATCTCAAATGATAATCTGAGGCAGTTACTGAAAGCAGGGTAGCGTGAATGCATGTTGGGAGCAAAAAAATATCGTGATAATTTACACATTATGCACAGAGTAAATAGCTAATGAGAATGAATAATAACAAATTGGTTATTTATTATATACATTTGGCTAAAGCCTGAAATATGGTTAATGGTGATATTCTTCACCTAATCTCAATCTGAATTGTATCCATTGATTAATATTTACTAGAATGTTTGAGAATCAAACAATTGAGTAAATATTAGGGACAGATTATTTCTCTATAGTATTCTCCTTAGTCTTTGATTTTGGTTATTATTGAAAGGTTAGTTTGTTTTAGACTTTATTATTTTTGAGTGTATAGTATGTAGGCTGAATATCTGAATTAGAATACAGAGTGGATGGATTCTTTAGAAAGAAGTGCTAAATTATTTTCCTTTTGGATCTTCAATACTCTTTAATCACCCAGGTCATTCCAAATTCTCACAGCTTGTGTATAAGAAGCCATTTGGGCAGCTGGTAGTTATTGTAAGATAATGTAGCACCATCAGTTCATGCTTTTGACCCTTAGAAGCACTTCTGAGTCCTTGGAGATACTGAGATTAGTTGGTGAGACTCTAGTTTAGCTCAAGAGACCCATTGGACTGTGGGGTAATCCAAAATTCTAAGATTTTGAAATTTGAAGTTTACCTAGGTCAGACAGTAGGTCCTCCATGTCTTTTCTGGCCATAATGTGAACCACGGAGCAGCCCAGTTAACTGTGGAGGCACAAGGTGAGTATCTTGGGAACTTCCAGGCTAATCTACCTGGTGTTCTTTTTCCTGCAGAACAGACCCTCCCACCCCTGCTCATCCCATTAAACAAACAAACAAACACTTCCTGGGGAATATAAGTGTCTCCAGAGATAGGAGGGTATTTTGGCAGTCCAGAACACCTTGACGGTAGGCCGTAAGTTTGGGATCACAGTAAGGAATCAACACTGTAAGCAATCTCAGAGATGATCCAACTTCACAGTAAGGAATTGACATTGCCCCTTATTTTGCCAGAGAGAATAAGGGACTTGCCCAGTGGTGAAGTTGCAGTCATACCCATGTTTGTCATTGTATTAGGGCATCTTACCCGAAAAATACACCACACATACCTCACAAGAGTGAATTAGGTATCTTCAGTCTTAGCTAACAATCTGAAAATGTGCGATAATATATGTAGCAAATCTAAATTTTTTCTCTTGTCATTCTGAGGTCATGAAATAACTTGGAATCCTAAATAGGATTATATGTACACATAGCATTAGGAAGATTACGTTGCTTGCCTATAGTTTGCTTTTATGGGACTATAGAATGGTTTGTGAAATATGGTGCCAATGTAGAAAGATGGTGATACAGATACAGAAGGGTAGATGCCTTCTTGGGCATTTATAATAACCATGTGTAATTGAAAATGTGAAACTTCAAAATTAAGATATTAAAACTTATCTTTTTGACTGTAATGACTACAAGCTCCACTTTAAACGTTCCTATCATGAAGAGTTTACTGAGAAGTGCCAAGAACTGTTTATTTCCAAGAAGTCAAACAGGTCCTTTGACATATTGGAGAGGTTGGCCTTAAAGGATGTGGAATTTGATTTTAATAATGCAGCAGCAGGTTGAAGATTAGACTCTGTGCTCAGGTTAGACGCCAAGAAATCCCAAGCCTTTCAACTGCACTCAAGGAAAAGAGCCTGACTTTACTAAAAGTTATTCCTCAAATTTGGAGTATGTTCCCTCACTTCCACCATTCTGTGCCCACCCTTTTCTGCATGAGAGGCCCCCTGAAAGCCATCCCTGGCTTAGAATGTCCTGATTAGATAGCACTCTGCATTTGCAAAGCTTTCCTAGCTATTTCACAAACTTTCTTCCAGTCTCCTCAAGAAGATTATAAACTTCTGGAGGGCAGGGTGTTCACTTTCTTTCCTGTAGACCGAATTTGGTCTAAGTAATTCCAGACAGTGGTGGAATGACTTTACGGAGAAGAAATTAGATTAGGAAATATGACTAGGGCCTCTGTACAGTGTTGTATATTTAACAAAGAACTTACATATACAACATCGGCTCATTATTATATTAAGACGCTTAGCCAACACTAACTAAATGTCTACTATGGGGCCATATCATTATTTGTGTTTGTGTATGAGGAGTAGAGTTACCTTATCCAAAAGTATGTGCTCCTTCATGTTTTAGTCAGTGTCCTCTACATTAAAACCCCCATATCTTTTCTTACCCGGGGTGGTGACATACTCTGTTCACCACCCACAGGCATGAAGAGGCTGAGGCGTGAAGTAAGAACTGGGATTGTCTCTGGTGTCCCTCTCAGTCTCGTTTCTAGAAGTAGGGAGGTCCTTGGGACAGTTTTATTTCTTCCATCCTCATCCTCCAGTTCTTAGCACAGATTTTATTTATTCTGTGAGAGCTTTGTGGTTCGAAATAAACCCACAGCGGTTGGATGGCTCAGGGCCGTCATCCACCATCTCTGCACCCAGCTCAGCACCCAACTCAGTGCCCACGACTCCAGCTCACTGGGGCACAGAGCTGCTGACATTCTTGTGGTTCTGGAAGCCCATGCCAAGAGGAAGACAAGTTATTTGGTTAATATAACATGGTGCTCAGTCAAGGTTTTTACGATGATCAGGGTTCGAAACATATAGGTCATGTGTTAGAAATCTTCCGTTTGAATTGGCAAAGCCATAGAGCCAGAAAGTAGGTTAGTGGCTTCCAGGGGGTGAGGGTAGAGGGGAAGTAGAGATGGCTCCTGATGGGTGTGGAGTTTCTCTTCGGGGTGTTGAAAATGGTCTCGATTGAGATAGTGGTGATATTTGTACAACCTTGTGAATACACTGAAAACCACTGAATTGTACACTTTAAAATGGTGATTTTTTTGGTATGTTAATTATATCTTACTTAGGTTATAATTTAAAGTATTTCAGAGTGGGTAAGGAATTTAACAAATTTTATTGCAATTAAAGAGCTCCAATTGTGCCTCATAAAAATACATCAATTAAATAAGTCCTGGGAGATGAGCTGTGAAACATTCAGGGCTTTGTTCACTTTGCTGGTTGGAAACAGTGCTGTATATACTGTAAGTTCTCAAATAGTGTGCGTAGGTAACAGAAGATGTTTCAAAGCGTTGTCTTAGTAACCAACCATCTAGGGCAACAGCATTCTTTTTTGTTTTTTTCTCATTTTGAAAGGAGCCACAGAATGCTTTGCAACATTTTCATTTTCTATTTGTTCTTGAGAAGAAATCATTAAGACCCTAGCCTAATTATGTAGACTTACTATATTTGTATTTTTTCTTCATTGGTTTTACCTGCTAAGTCATAAGAAGTATTCTTGACACTGATATGACAGTGAACAAGAGAAACAAAAATCTGTGGCAATCATTTCACAATATATATATATATATTTCACAATATATATATCATTTCACTATATATATATATATATATATAAAATTATTATTTTGTACATGTAAAACTAATATAATGGTATTTTCTTCGTGTGGTTATTTGGGACACAGGCTCCTTTCATCTTGAGAATGTGTCATCTCCTAGGGCCTCAGAATCCTGTTTTGGGTTAGACAAAGAGGAAGAAAGTGAAAAAGGCACACCTGTTCCTTTAAGCTTCAATCTGACAGTGGCACATGTCACCTCTGCTCTCATCCTTTTGACAAGAATTTGGCCACCTGAGCCCACCTGGCCACACTGGGAATTGGATGGGGATAGAAAACGAACCCCATGCCCTGGAAGGGGGAGCATGAGCTTTCGCAGGATGGGGAGTCGTCTCTGCAAGACTCTCCAGGGAGATCTCAGAGACAAGCAGGAGCCAGCCTTGTGGAGATCAGAAGAAAGAACATTCCAGGCAGAGGGAAGGCTAAGATAATATAGGTCGAAGGCCGGAAACAAAGTTCAGTGAGGAAGGGAAAGTGGCCAGTGTGGCCAGACTGTGGTGGGCTGTAGGTGGGTGGCGGGGTGGGTGGGTGGGGGGTGGCGTGCGGGATGTAATCATAGTGGATGAAACAGGAAGTAAAGACAGGGCCACTTCATATCTGGGTTTTCTTAGGTTTGGATTTTGTGGAGTGCTGTTAACCTAAAAATAAAAGGGTAAAGTGAGAAGCACCAAGCATTTATTTGAGATCAGAAAAGAATAGCTCTTCAGAAAGCAGTGATTCAGACAGAAGCCCATGGCGTGTTCCCATTAGGAGACAAAGGCAGGAGGTATTTATGAGGAAAGGAAGGGGAACTATTACAGAAGTAGAAGGAAGGCATTTCTATAGGTGCAGATAGGTTAACATAGAGACACTAATTCTAAACTATTTTTAATTTTCAGTCCGGTAGTCATGAGTCTAGGAGTCATACATAATATCTGCTTTCTTGTTCTTGCAAACAGTTCTTTGGGACACAGTGTTGCTTTATGCCCAGTCGAAAGGTTATTTTGCCCTGTTTTAACACTCCAAAGGTTCGAGGTATAAGACGTGCCAGGCAGTTCCCTTGCCAGGGCAGCTACGACTCCATTTAAAGTGGTTCATTAATTTTTTTACTGTGCGATGGGAGGCCAGTGGAGGGCTTTAAGCAAGGGCGTAACATGGTTTCATTGAGATTTTTGAAAGCTAAAAATCAGCCTGATGTATGGAAAATGGATGTAGGGGACCAAGCAGGAAAGCGGGGCACTTGTTAGGGGCTATCGCAATGTTCCAAGCAAGAGACGATGATGGTGTGAAGGAGGGCAGTGGCGGTGGAGGTGCTGGGCTGGGCATGGACTGAGAATTTCCTGAGGAATTAAATGCAGGGGTTGGAGGAAAGGAAGAGAGTGAGGATAACTCCTAGTTTTTGGCAGGAGGGAACTAAAAGGGATGGTGAGAGCTCTTCACTTTCACTGAGGTGGGACGACATCTGCGGGGTGGCGGGAGTAGGTTTTGAGGGGAATCGATTTCCGCTTTGGATGTGAGATATTTAACATGCAAGGTATGTACAGGGAGTGATAACAATTGTGTGAGATCTTCCTCTGTTCTGGGAGCAGTTGGGGACCCCGAATGCTACTTAGCTTTGTGTCCTTGAGTGAGTTATTTTAACTCTCTGTGGTTCTATTTTCCCATTTGTAAAATGTGGATAATAATAATAATAATAAAAGTCTCATAGGCACTGTTGGTGGGATTGCAAATTGGTGCAGCCACTATGGAAAACAGTATGGAGGGTCCTCAAAAATTAAAAATAAAACTACCTTATGATCCAGCAATTCCACTTTTGGGTATTTTTCTGAAGAAATCCGAAACTCTAATTTAAAAAGGTATATGCACCCTTATGTTCATTGCTATGTTATTTACAATAGCCGAGATATGGAAGCAACCAAGGTGCCCATCAGTAGACAACTGGATAAAGAAGATGTGGTAGATGTGTACAATAGAATATTACCCAGCCATAGAAAAAATGAAGTCTTAACATTTGCAATAACATGGATGGACTGGGAGGGTTATTATGCTTAATGAATAAGTCAGACAGAGAAAGACAAATACCATATGATCTCACTTATATGTGGAATCTAAAGAATAAGATAAATGAACAAACAAAACAGAAACAGATTCATAATAGAGAGAACAAACTGATGGTTCCAGATGGGAAAGGGGCCTTGGAGGATGGGGAAAAAAGTGAAGGAATTAAGAAGTGCAAATTGGTCCTTACAAAATAGTCACAAAGATGTAAAGTACGGCATAGGGAATATAGTCGAAATATTTTAATAACTGTGTCTAGTGCCAGATGGGTACTAATCGAGGATCACTTCATAAATTATATAAATATATCTAACCACTATGCTGTATGCACGAAACTAATATAAAACAATGTTTAATGACAACCGTATTCAAAAAATAAAAAGTTAAAAAAATTAAAGATATTAAAAAATGTCTCTTATAGGTAGCTGAGAGGATTAACTAAGATAAGATATGGAAAACAAAGACACTTAGCACAGTGTTGGCATATGGTAAGTACTGATAAATATTAGCTGTTATTATTATTATTAATGCTCGCTGCATATCTGCATATTTGTACGTATCTGACTCTGCCTGATTTTGCAGATTCATCCATTCTCACCCGGGGCTTGTACCCATGTGTGCCTCTGAGTACTGAGTGCATATGGGGGCACCCAGGGTGCATTTTGATGGATGTAGATTATCTCCGTGAGAAGGGAGAGATATTTGAGCTTCTTTCTGTGTGTATGGTGGGTATGAGTAAGTAGGGTGAACATGTGGGTGTGAGTTCTCTCGGTACATTTCTCAGGGAGTGTAAAGTGGGTGAAATCAAAATCACTAGCAGCAGGTGTGACTGGCTCTATAACAAGGCGGCGAATCCCCTGCAGGGACATCCCAAAGGTGTTCAGTCTGGCCAGGCTGATGATATAAACTCATTTGTACACGCCAGTATGACTGTGTTCCCAAAGTGAATTGTTATTTTAATGATGTGTTTTTAGGTGCTGAATGCTCCTAATAAAAACAGCTGTTGTCTTTCAAACAAATGCATCTGCAGGCTGACAAAGCAGAGTAAATCAGGAACAGCCTATGAATACTTGACAGTGGGGGGACACCTTCTATCCCTGAAAGAACACCCCTCCTTGTTAACAGCAGGAGACGAAGGGAAGGGCTGTGGTTCTGGATTCGGACCCCCTGCATTTTCATTTCTGGCTCCACTCATTTACCAACTGTGTGATCTTGGGAAGTTTACTTAAGCAATCTGTGCCTCCTTTCTTATTTGCAAAATGGAATGGGATTAATAGTACCTGCGTAAAGCCATGTGAGGATTAAGAGATAATACATGGAAAGAATTTAAAAAGGTACCTGGCACACAGTTGCCAGCATTGTTATAATTATTTCTCACTGAGCTAGAGGAAGAGGCAGGGAGCGGGGCACTGCTAATGAAAATACGATACTCCTATTCATTAGTTAGTCTAGGGAGAGGACGACAAAGCAAGTGCGTTTGTAGCTGTCACCACTGCAGCTGAGGAGGAAGCCGAGGGGCCCAGGGTTGGTTAGCATGGCTGACTGCCTTTGCAGGGAAGCTGAGTTTTAGCTGGGCGAGGTGGATGTGGGCAGAAGAGGAAGAGCTGCTGCTGAGAACACGGTTGGGCCTGAGGGCCAGTACTTGAAGTGTATTCGCTTCTTTGATGTGAGCGTTTTCCTGTGGTCCCCCTCAGCTGTCTGCAGCTGCAGTTCCTCCCTAGTGGGGACACCAGAACACATTCTGCTCCTCTATCCTCATCCCTGCTTGCCAGGGTTAAGGGATCTTGCAGATGAGAACTGCCCGTGGCCTGCTTTCCCAGCTCCCGTGCCCTTCCCTGCCTTGCAGGCAGTTGATGTCCCTTCCCAGCTACTTGCTTCGCAGTAAGTCCAAGTAAAGCAACTGACTTCCTCATTTACATGTTTCCTTGCCCTGTTGCCCCCATACCCTGTTGGCAGCCCTGAATAATAATGAGTTCCATTTATTGAACTGACTTTCTGGTGCCAGGCACTGTGCTAAAGGCTTTATCAGCACGTCATTTAATGCTATCAACATCCAGCATTACTGTCCCAGATAAGGAGATGGGTCATTCAGCTACACATGGGCAGAGCAGGGAGTTCAAGCTCAGGTCTTTGTTGAGCTGGAGACCTCTAGTCCTCATTCCTGTGCTGTCTTGCCTCCTTGAGCCAACAGAGGGACATTTCGCTCTTTTGGATGATTTTCAACTGGGTCCTCTCTTGCTATTGGCTTTCAGGAGAGTGAGTTTGCACTCAAGTCAGTGATGTGGAATGGGCAGAAACAGTAGCAGGAATCATTGGCAGGGCTTGTCAAGCCTTGCGCCCTGGGCCCGGCTGTCTTCTTCAGAATCTCTCACCCTTTGCTCCCCAGCTTTGGTCTCCTTGGAGCGGCCAGTCGCTTCTGTTCCTCCATGCCTGTCCACTCAGCTCCCTTCTCCTGGAATGCCCTTCTCTTTTCTCAGGCTAGTGAAATCCTTCTCATCCCTTAAGGCCCTATTTAAAAGTCACCCTCTCTATAAGAGGGCTGATGGGCACCTCTCTCCCTCACCCCACCTTTGACTAGGTGGTAAAGACCGGCCTCAGTGTCATTGGATTCTGGTTCATGTGGACGTGTCCCTGCAAGCACTGTCAGCTTGCCTTCCTGGTCCCTCAGGTGACTTACACATGGTCCTGTCATACGTTTTATTGTCTTCCTCGATAGTCCTGTGAGTGCAGGGAACCATGCCTATTTTATTGGCCATTGTCGTAGTCAGGGCCTGGCACAGAGCCTGACACCTAGGAGGCTCTTAGTAAATCTATGCTGAATGATGAGAACCACCACCAAAAAGTGAAAAAGTTAATCACTGAGTCATTTTGTTACAAAGCATCATGAAATGGTATCAATTAACTTTTTTCCTCTGCCCATAAATTTTTAAATACTTGAGATGTTACCATTTCAATTACGTAAAAGTCCATTGTCATTTAATGGAGACAATTTGGTTCTGCCAGAATAGAGAAATATTTAGGACATTTTCCAATAGTAGTAATGTTGACTTTATTTTCAACATCATTTTGAGGAAAAATAATTCTAATCACCCAACATGTGATTTTAATACACTGTATGTATGCTTTCCTTTGTATACAAAAATATGAATCCATAAGCATCATCCTTGTATATTAGTTTTTGGCTTAGGATTATTGTTTTGCTGATTATTAGAAGTGGCATTATGCTTTGTGATAGTCCAGCTGTGCGTACTCTGAGGTTCATTCACCTCCATTTTGTCATGTATCCTCCACCCCAGCTTTGTGAAAGAGGTGAACGATCATGCCTCCCAGTTGTAACTGCTAACCGTGAACACCAAGAAACGGTGACACACACAGCTTGAAACCAGTCTTTAAATGATTCTTTATTGTCTACAGCCATGCCACCCTGAACGTGCCTGATCTCATCTGTTTTTTGGAAGCTAAGCAGGGTTGGGCCTGGTTAGTACTAGGACGGGAGACCGCCCAGGAAGACCTAGGTGCTGTAGGCATTTTCTCTTTTAAATGATTCCTTGTTTGTAGAAAAACAAGTTTTAAAAGCTCCTGATGATCTCTGTGTTAAGTCCCTTCACTTCTCTGGGCCTCAGTTTCTTCATCTACAAAATGAGTGGTTTGGACTAGATTAGATGATTTCCAAGAACTCTTTCTGCCCTAAAATTCTGTTATGTAAGGCCTGGAATTTCCACATTGCTCATATTGTAAAGATTTTAAAAAAAAGAATACTCAAAGAATGAAGCATTAAGATTAATTTGTCTCTCCCTGTTCTTGAAACATATTTTTTATTGTGTGACACAAGTTCAAATTCTATCTTT
This sequence comes from Pteropus vampyrus, assembly GCF_000151845.1. Classification (NCBI taxonomy): domain Eukaryota; kingdom Metazoa; phylum Chordata; class Mammalia; order Chiroptera; family Pteropodidae; genus Pteropus; species Pteropus vampyrus. The sequence goes on along the minus strand of NW_011888797.1, from coordinate 3,906,939 downwards.
TTTTGGTGCCTTCTCTCCCTTTATGTCTCACATTCATATATAACTTTCAAGTCATTGATTTTATGGTCATTCTCTGACATAAAAATATCTGTAAATATCAATGCAACCTTCTGATGTAATATAAAAGATGAAGATGGAAAAATGTGATTTAGTATAAGATAATACGTATTTTAACATGTAATTGCTCAGACATGATTAAAAGACAGTGGAGTAGGCAGGTGCCTGCCTCTACACGGAAAACGGCCATGAAGACAATAGCTGTAAGTGTAGACTGCCGTGAGTGTGCTGTGTTGATGGCTCAAACATCTAAGCAATATTGCTATCAGGGTTGTGCTCTTATGAAATGGTGAACAAATCTTGGTGTCATTTAAGATGAAATAATATGTAATCTTCTGTCAGTTTACATGGCAGTTGCATTCCTAGAAAATGACATGTGTTTCTAACCCATGTAGAAAATACTTTGAGTTTACATGTAAAATGGAGTTAGTTTCTAGGATAGGTTATTATAACGTTTCTCTCCCTGCCCCCACCCCATTGTATGACTGACAGAACGTTTGGAAATCAGGTAGACCCCAGGACAGAGGTTCACTGTGTGGGACTGTTCTGTGTTGTAGGAAGTCTGGAATCCCTGGACCGGCCCTGGTGTGTTCCACTGCTCTAAACCACTTCCTGTTTTCCAAACGTTTGTGTACTTCCCTCCCTCCGGTCCTTCACCTATGCCTTGTCTAGCTTGATAGAGACTTCTGCTCATCTCTACCTGTGCATTCTTCAAGGCTCAGCTCAAATGTCTTCTGCACAAAGCTTTTTTTCATTGTGAAATTCTGCATCAAATTCCAGTAGCCTTCAGACTCATATTCTGCCTTGAAAGGTGGTTATTTGTATACAGAACGCATTTCCATTTCTCTTAACTCCTTGACTTTATGTTACAGATCATTTTATCTCCTATCTCTCCAAGGCATCTAACACAGAATCTTTCACATAATAGGCAACCAATAAATATTCGTTAAGCATAATTAATTACTCCAAATGACTCTAACAGAATCTTAATGCATTGGAGAGACTTAAACCATTAAAGCTTCTTTGCATAACTTGACTTTCCAGGTTCTAATTTGCATACATTTCTACAGAAAATATTGCTTTTGAAAAATAAAAGCAAGATAGTTATATTAAAATGCTCTTAGAATATTAGGTTGTTGATCATAATTTGGGATTGCTACTACTATGTCACTTCATCACAGTTTGAAAGTTGGTCCTCTCAAATTATTTCTTTTACCTTTTGCTGCTTCATAACTTAATTCTCCCTGGTAATCTCCAGAATCCAAAGTCTGGGGTCCAGTATTGTGGGTAGAGGAGTTTAAGATTGGTTATGTTAGGTTTAAGATGGGTGAGGACAAAAGAGGCTAGGCAGTAGGTGGGCAGTGCCATATGTGTGCACTGCTGGGACACCTAGGGTGGTGGCTGCAACTCCTAAACTAGCACCCAGTGTTAAGGGGCTGCAGAAAGTTTACAGATCACAGTAGCCTGACTTCTTTTTCTTCTCATCCATCTCTTTGTAATGTGATCTATTTTTGCATTTTGGAAAATAAGAGTAATGCTTTGGATTATACAAAATGTTTTTAATGTAAAATCCTGAAAATGTGTAGGAGACACCTGGTGGTAAATACCATTATCCCTTTGGGGTTGAATATTCTGGGGCTGCTAATCACTCATATATATGTATCAGGTGTATACCTATGAGTACCACCAATTGCTCCTAACCCTTTGTGCTTCCCCATCCCATTAACATATCACAGCAATAATAGAAACATTTTCACCTAATAAGAGCAAATTTCTATACTATAGGTACTCGGCTCAAAACTGACATTCTTAACGAAGACTCAAATGTCTTGGTCCTTTCGCTTCCTGTAGAAGTGCTCATTGCTTCCATTGGCTTAAAGCTGTGTATACTTGTACTAGACGGAATTGAAGAATTGATTAACATTTATGGGATTTCAGGACAGAAGGTAATTTCTTTTTAAAATAATGCCTATGTTATTACTATTTTATAAAAAGAAAACCCCATAAGTTAGAATGTACATAACATTTTTCCATTGTACTGCATATCTATAGCTATAGCCAGCATTGCTTACAGTGATGGCTATATTTTTTAGGAAACAAATATACAGCACTTCCAATGGACCAGGTGCCATTTTAGGAACTTTAGAAATCTTAATGCATTTAATTCTCATAATAACCCTATGAAAAAGAGACTGTGATCATCACCCCTGTTTTCACAGAGAAGACTGAGCATGGAGATGTTAGGTGGCTTGTCACAGGTAGACTCAGAATTCAGACATGGCAATCTGGTTACAGAAACTGTAGCCTTTACTCCTGCATGGTTCTGCCCCCTTATTTTATACTTTTATTAGGCATTTATTGGGCTGCCGTTATGTCCTTTACGTTGTGTATTTTGATCCCTCTCATCTACTGGTTTTGAAGTAATATTACATCAGTGGAACCTGTAATACTTCTTTGTATGAGTCATTACTTTGTGAAACATTTTCTCTAAAACATAAAAAATACTTGTAGTTAATTTATGTAAGTAATATATGTTTCTCATAGAAAATATGATAAAGAATAGAAAATTAAATATACTCACAGTCTCACCACTGTTAAACATTTCAGTGTATAGCCTGCTTTTTCCTATGGATGTCTACACACACACACACACACACACACACACACACACACACACTCACACACACACACATTTATGTAAATGAAGTTACAAACTATATTATTTTATAGTCTGCTTTTTAATTTAATACCTGGCAACCACCATACATTCAACAAATAATTAGTGACCACTTACCTTGGGAAAAGCACTGTAAGCAGAGACAGACATGGTCCCTGAAAAGAAATGGAATTTTTGTTCCAAGAGGAAATGGCAGATATTAATGATATCAGCACACAAGTATAAAATTGCAGCTGTGATGAGTGCTGCCCAAGATCAGTATGCAGTGTTGTGAGAGCCTCTGATGAAGGGATTTGACCTTGGGGAAGGCTTCCCGGAGGAGGAGCTGGGAGAGCCTGCAGGAGGATGCGGGCCATGCAGGCAGCTCCCTGAAGCAGCTCAGTGCCGTGGTTACGAGGCTGCCTCTGGAGCCAGCCCCTCAGCTTGAATCCCAGCTCTGCTGCTTGCTGTCAGAGTGAATTAGATAAGATGTTTAGCCCCTCTGTGCTTCAGTTTCCTCCTCTGCCTTTCTAGAGAGTTGTTAGGAAGACTGAGTTCATGTATTAAAATTATACCCGGGATTGAATTTATAGAGGGACGACTGAATGATGGTGTGGAGAAGCCAATGCTGCTGATATTATTACATTTCCTGAAAGAAGGAGACATGCCATGCTACACAGGGCCCCAGGGGAAGTATCAGGGTGGTCAAGAGGCAGGTGACAGGAGGCAGAGGAAAGCGGAGGCCAAAGCCTTTGTTGGGGCTTCCATGGGAAAGGCAAGGCAGGGCAAAGTAAGCAGTTTAGGATCGGGTAGTGTGAGTGATTCTGATGGGCTTTGTGGCATAGGGACCATCCCTACTTGTCTGGTACCTGGCCCTGGGATGATTTAGGGCAGGGAAAATATTGGTTTGGTGAGTGAGAGATAAGAAGGTGGGTGGGGACACGGCCTTGGATAGGCTGGTCCGCACATGACAAACATGATCCAGGCAAGCTGTCCACCACCCTGAGGAATTAGCTGGCCTTGGGAGCAGCAGTCTCTCCTCAGATCTGTAAGGCCCCCAACAGATGTCAAAACATCATGAGACACAGAAAATAAAAAAAACCTCAACCAATACAGTTAGTACCTGAAGACACGCTCGACGTAGTAGCTGGCTCAGAGGAAGCAGTCTGTATATGATAGTTGCTATTATTAGAAAAGGGGTGGGAAAGGCTGTTAAAGGTGGTCTAGAAAGATCTTATTAGTTGTTTATTTTATTCCAAAATAAAACCATTTAACTTGAGAGAGCGCGTCGCTGAGCAAAGTGACAACACCTCAGTGTGAAACGATGTCTTCTTCAATTGGATGGGTCCATTTGCCTATTGCTGTAGTTCATTTTTCCGAAGTCTGTGCTTTTGTTGAAGTGCTTGCTTGTAGTAACATCTTTTTAGAGTCTACATTTGTACTACCAAATTCATAACGGGAGTCAGTCACATATGGTTCTGTGGAGTGTGAATTGATATTTTCTTGTCATATTGCTAACTATCCAAGTTACTGTTAATATCCATTACCCCAACCTTTACCCTATGTACTTGCTTCCTAAATCCTACCAATCTAAGTTTAAAGACCACCAGCAAAGTAGTTTTAAAGTCTTTAAAGTTTTGAAATGTCTTTGACTCTCTCCACCAGGCAAAGGATTTTTCTTGGCTGCCATGCTCGCTGTCTGCTCATCACAAATTCATCATGAGCACCGTCTCCTCCAGCCTGTCCCATAAGTTACTGTGTGCTCGCCCAGACGTGAGGACTATGGAACTCATTAGCACAGGAAATGAAGAAGTAAAACTAAACATCTTGAGACAATATCTCTTCATTCCCATCAAAGACTGCTTTCGACAGAACAGACAGAGTTTGAGGAAAAAAACAAACCTGAATTCTTTAAAACTCAAATCCTGGCAAATGAATTGAAAGAATGTAGAATCTTCCAGAATGAGTTTCAGTGTCTGAAGGAATACCTGGAGGGGTCTCTCTTCCGGAGCTCTGGGAATTGATTCTGAAATGCTGGACTGAAGACTACGGTTGGACTTTTAAACAAAAGAAGGCAAATTCAGGCACTGTGGCTTCAGGAGAAGGTAGGTCTTGGCCAGTACTGACTACTTGGTATGATTCCACAGGGAGAAAGATACGTTGTGGACCCCTCAACCCAGGGAGGAGGGTCTAGGGATAAGGTTGTCAGAGAAAATATAGGATGCCTCGTTAAATCTGAATTTCAGGTAACAAATAATTTTTCAGTATAAGCATGTCCCAGATATTGCATGAGATATACTTATACTAACAATTATTTGAATTAAAGATAAATAATTTTTAGTATAAGTACATCCTAAATATTGCATGGGGCAAACTTAATATCAATAATTAATTTGCTGTTTATCTGAAATTCAGATTTTACTGGACGCTCTGTATTTTTATTTGCCAAACCTGGCAGCCTGCCTGGGGAGCCCTGTGTGTTGACTATAAGGAGAACTGTATTAGGCACAGATTTTAGTTAATTTTTTCAGGAGTCTAAGAAATGAGCCTTTATTATTTCTATAACTCAATTTAATTTCTCTTTTGAGCCTTTAGTCCAGCTGATAGGAGAAAAAGTCCAGTTAATTCAGGTCAATTCCATCAATTTAGTTTGTTTTCAGTCAATTCAGGATTTTTTTTTTTTTTTTAGTCAAGGATTCGTGTCCTTCCAGTGTATCTCCAAGGTGCTGGGTGTTCTTGGTTGTCATTTGTCCCTGCTGTCTTCTGCCGAGGTGGTCATGGCCCCAGATGGTACAAAGACACTGATATCTCTCCATTTTTGGCATCCTCTGGGATGACCGTGTTTCCATCTGTTCTTGGGTTGTTCCGTCTGCTGCCCCATTCCCTCACCCTCATGCGAGGAGGCCCCTCTCCTCAGCTAACTTCTAAGTGCTTCTTGACCCTACCGTCTTGCAGATGCTCAGCATTCCTGAACGGAGAATGTCTGCTCACTGCACTACTTGGAGGCCCAGGTCCTATAGTCTCCCCCATAACCCCCAGGGCCATTTCTTCTCTCTGGTTTTTCTAGGCTCCCGACAGAAAGCAGAGCTCAGGTCCTCTAGACTGTTGGGTCCCCAGGTGCATCCTGAGGGTCGCCCTGGCCCTACTCAAAGCTAGCTCGGGTTCAGGGGAGGGCACAGGTCCTACTCAGACACCCACCTGAGCAGCTCCCTCCCTCGCTTCTCTCACTCCTACAGCTTTCTCAGTTCAGCGACATCTCTTTTCTTCCTGGATGTGAAAAAAGTCTTCTTTAGATCATCCTGTAATTGTCTGAATCTGTTGTTTGTGGAAAAAAAAATTATTCCGCGAGTTGACCAGGACTTTGTCTTTTGATATCCAACAACGAGGCTTTTGAGAGTCAAAGTTTGTTTTCATGAGTCACCATCTCTGCTATGAGTTTTAAAATTCAAGAGCCTCTTTTGAAACTTGAGGTTTTTCTCTCTTTTTTATCTGCTGTGAAAACCTTCTCATAAGGGCAGTGAATTTAAAATGGAGCAGGGATGGGAACGTGGGAGTGGGGAGAGAGAAGCAGAAAATACTTAGAATGGAAGACATATTGTGTGCTACTGCAACGTATTGTCCTCCCCCAATTTTTGCTCTAGAGTTTGCATTTCTGCAAAGAAAATTGACTTCATATTTAATGTGCCTTCCCACACCTGCAAGGAGGTGGAAACAAGGTCTCTGTGTCCCCAGAACAGTCATTCAGACACAGTGACCCATGGCCGTGCCCATGGCTAGCTCTACAACTCCAAGATTGTGCAGGAAAGCCCAGGCCCTCCCCTGGGACTGTCTTTTTCTCAGGTGACTTTCCACCTCCTAGCACTGCCCACTGACCCCCAACTCAGGCCCTGGAAGCTCAGCCACAGGTATAGGAAGATTTTGGTCAAACTGGGGTAAACCTCAGAGGAAGCTTGTACAACTAGGGCTGAACAGCTGCTTCTGCTTCAAGATTGCAGGTATTTGGGCTTATTCTCCAACCCTTGCTTGAGAAATCAATTTGGAATGGGAGACCTTGTTCTCATTTCAATGGTCTTATGGATCTCTTTACAGCTGGTTGAGCACAAAGCCAGTGGGAAATCCAGCTGGGGTGGAAAAATCTGAGGGTCAGGTGAAGAATAAATGAATGAATAGCTGGCCGAGGTGGTGCCTGGGAATGTGCTGCAGGACAGCAATCACACAGAAAAAACTCTCACACCCAGAAATGCAAATTTGATGTTTGGAGATCTTAACGAAGACTTGCTATCTGCAAGCTGGAGGCTCATGAAAGCCAATAGTGTAGTTGCAGTCTAAGCTCAAAAGCCGGAGAACCAGGGAGGCCGATCCATGCCAATCCATGCCAATGCCTCAAGGTCTGAGAACCGGAAGTGCTGCTTCTATTCGGACTTTCAACAGATTAGATGATATCGAGGTCCTTGGTTAAGGTGCTCCTCTTTGTTCAGTCTACAGATTTAAACGCTAATTTCTTCCAGGAACACCCTCACAGACACACCCAGAAATAACAACTTATGAGCTGTCTGGGCATCCCGCATCTCGGTCAAATTGACAACTTGAAATTAACATCATGGAGATTTTTATATCCTCCTCACGAGA
>NW_011888797.1:3886247-3899257 GCF_000151845.1 Pteropus vampyrus | reverse complement strand
ATGACTTATGTTAATACATTTTGTTACAGGTATCATGGATTTTATATTGAAGATGCATAGCCTGAGCTTCTGGACAAGGCTGCACTTCTTCCACTACTGGAATGTATTATCGGAAGCTAGATATGACCCCACAGGGGCCTATTCACGCTCAGTGGTCAAGATTAAAGAAGATAAGTTCCATAAAATGAGGAGAGATACACACTCTCAGGTATAGCGCGTGGTGATGTTCCATAGTTCGTTTAGCTGGGATATGGAGTAGCCAAGAATTACTGTTTCCTCATGTAATTCTGATCAATCCAACAGACCTCTCTTAGTACACTTCCCCACAACTGAAGGTAAGAAATCGGGAAAAAGTGTGAACTTTAACGTGGCTCTTCTTTATCGTCTTGCTGTGGCTGTTTTCCAGGGCTCTGTCCTTAGCATTTTTTCCTGTCTGTGCTTTCTCACGGCTTCAGCCACACCCCTGACATCTTCATTCTTTATCTGTATTTCCACGCCCCACTTCCTGAGAGCTTCTCATAGTATTATTGCTTCATCAACAGCTTTCCTGAGTGACCAGTTGACAGTTCAAATGAAGTAGGTGCAAAACCTAAATTATTTCGGGTTCTCCCACCCCAAACTTGTTTTTCTTCCTATGTTCCCTTAATCTGCTGACGGTTCCAGTAACTTCCTCCATCACTCAGAGCTGGAAATGTGTAATTACTGTGTGGGGGGTGGCCTCAGTCCAAATCGGGACCACTCTTTTTCCATATTCTGCCTAATGACCAGGGTTTGGACAGCACTTTGGTTAATATTTCCTCCCTGTGTTCTCCATATGTGTTCCCTTTGCCTGTCTCTCTCTCTCCTCCTTATCTCTCTTTCATCCTGTATTTCCTGGCTTATTAAACAGAAATAACCTTCATTCATTCTTCCAACAAGTAGTAGCTACACGCCTTCCCTGGATCATAGGCTCACTGGGCACTGCTGACATAGCCGTGAACTAGGCAGACAGAATCCCTGACCTCGTGGGGTTTACAGTCTAGTGACCATAATAACAGACTGTGAGCATTTGTCAGGAGCCAGGCTCTAATTCAAGTATTTTATATGTATTATTTTGTTTAATTCTCATAAAACCTGTATAATACTATTATTAGCTTGATTGAAATTAAGGAAACTGAATCTCAGAGAGGTGAGGGAAGTTGCCCAAGGTCTCCCAGATCGTTAGGGATGGGTTTGGGCTCCTCACACCTCTATCCCTTGTGGTCCTTTTACATGCAGCCTTTCTCTTTATTCTTATTACCATGTGTGAGTTACATCATGTTGGAATTTGTCTGATCCACTGATCCTCCATGTGGAAGGACCCAAGCGATATGTGTAAAGATACTAATGTGTTGAATAAAGCCAGGCTTCATCTGGAATTGTGTCAGTGCTTAGGGATGTAGGGCAGAGGAAGGAGATCGTGGAGTGGGGGTATTTCTGTATGTCAGAGGAAGCTGGCAGCTTACCAGAAGATTTAGATCTCCGGGGTGGCCTGAAAGTCCTTCCTCAGAATGTCACAACTGCTGTCATAACAGGGTTGTGTCATAACATGATGGAAGGGGCTGGGGGCTGGGGGCTGGAAAGTGGGAGGAAAGCACCTACTAGTTCAGTGTGTAAAATGTCAGGATTTCCTGGATATAAATGAGGCTAGTTCAGAATGTGTCCCTTTAAATTAGGGTGGAGATGTCCCTAGGTCTGTGCTGGTGATTCTGTAGCATGTTGCTTATCGCCATTGACCAAAACAGGAATCACTAACGAAGGAGCAGGTTTGGGAGCAGAAGCCATGCTGAGTCTGGAGTGACTGTAGGATGTGGGAAGGAGATATTCTCTGGGCTCAGAGAAAGAGAGCTGGGCCAGGGATTTGTGCTCATCATGGGGACCGAAGCCAGAAGAGGGAATAGGAAGGAGCATCCAGGGACAGGAAGAAGAGAGATGGGCCCAGGACAGCGCTCTGAGGGGTGAGCAGAGGAGAGTGCAGAAAGAGGAAGAGGAGGGCTCAGACAGGGAGGAGGAAAACCAGGAGGATAAGGAATTAGAAATTGCAAAAGTGAGGATGGATGTCCATTTAATGCATTTAATTAAATGTCTGCTATTCCATTTTAAATGATTTTCTAATCTGTGCCGTGTTGAAACCCTTCTCTTACACCCCTACATTTTTAGCAAAAGTCCGTTATAAATTGTTGGGGGCATGAAGGAGGATCTACAGGGTTCCACATTAAAGGCAGTGTGAGTGAGAGAGGGGATTGCCAGCAGCCCCAGGAAGCCGCCACTGGAAGTGTAAGCCCAAGTAGGACAAGGGGCCCAGGTGGGAGCAGGAGTCTAGGGAGGAGAGCACAGGTAGACCCAAGCATCACTGGAAGCAGGACTGGCCCAGCTTGGAAGTGAACGTCGGACAAATTCCTTTCCCCAGATCCAACAATGAGAAGAGGCTTGAGGAGGGGCGGGCCAGATCCCGCTGTTGAGTGCAGAGCAGCTTTCCAGGCAGGCATGCTTCAAAGTAGAAGGAAAGCCCCGATTTATGGGGATAGTAGGAGCGTCTTCCCAACCACAGTGCCTAGACTCCCTCCTCACACAGGAGATGCCTAGACTCCCTCCTCACACAGGAATGCCCTTTGGAGGCTCATTCTTCATAATCCCCATGCAGTTCTGAAAGGTAAGTTGGGTGCTTACACTTTTGACCCCTGCATACTTCTGGAAAGCTAGTGAGAGTTTTTGCGAGGATGCCCAGTCTGTTTAGTTTGATGGCAGAGTGGAGGAGCGTCTGATGTAGCTTGGGCTACATCACGATGGAGCGCACGCCCAGCTTCTCGGCTCCTTCTTCCGGTCTGTGTGGTTTGGCTCCCTCTGGTGGCCGCGACGAGAACAAGCAGCCTAACTTTTTGGAGTGATGGAACGATGCACAGTTCCGAGAGTCTGGAACTCATTTCTCCTCGGTGCTTCCTGGAGCTAGAACTTGCCCCTCCGTGTGGGACGCATCTGAGGAAGCTGCACCTCCGATTGATGGTCATTAGGGAGATCTAGAGGACAACCGCTATGGTCGAATCAGTTTTAATAGATTATCTGTGACACGGTACCCTTGTTTTTGGCTAGAGCCCTGGGTCACATCAAAGTGAAGAAAACCCATTTCTGGCTGTAGTCATTTTGGGGGCAATGTCAAAGATGAGAATGGACAGACTAAGAGCAGATGTGGTGCAAGGATGGGTCCCAGCATGGCTCCATCTTGACAGATGGCTAGCCAGCTGCTCTCCAGCCTGTGTGGTAGGGAGAATCATCTTGTTTTTAAGTGGCAGATTTTTAATGCCAATGATAAATGCATTACATTACAGGATCTTGTCAGAAGGTTCTAGCAAATGGGCAATCCAGGTTTTCATGACTAGCATATGAAGCTTTACCTCTGATACTTTCATAAACCTCTAAATACTTGGGGTAAATGAAACAAAATGATTTATTAATTTTTTTTAAATAGCTCTCCAGAAAGATGAAAAGACAAAATTCACAGCCACGTGAGCACAGAAAATAGGAATTAATAAGAATAAATTTAACAAGAAGTGTGCAGGATCTTTATTTTTATAAAATTTTCAGAATTACAGAAAATAAGCTTTCAGTATACAGAGAGACATATCATATTCTTGGATGAGGCAACTCAATGTTGTCAAGCTATTTGTTCTTCCCCAATCAACTTATAGACATAAGATGATTCTAATTGATAAATCTGTTTAAATATTCACATGAAGTTTCTATATATAAAACAAAACAAAATACATAAAACAACTGAAAAAATTAGAAACAAAAGACAAATGAGCAATTGGGGGAATATTTGTAATACACACAACTGATAAAGGATTAATACTTCTAATATATAAGAAGCTCTTAAAATCAATAACAAATTGATGAACACTTCCATAAAAATGGAAGATCATGAGGAGGCCATCCAAAGAACATTTTCAATCTTTGTCTGACTTTTTAACATCAGTGGATATTTTTGACCTTGACCTCGTCTTCCAAATATTCCCATCTCTTGGCTTTGCTGACACATACTCCCCTGATTCATCTTCCATTTCTCTAGCTGCTCCTTATCTGTCTCTTTTGCTAGTTCTGTCTCTTCTACGTGGCTTCTAAGTGTTAGGGTTCTATAAGGCTCGTCTCTTCTTATGCTCTAATTTCACCTTAAACATGTGATCTGTGTCCATGGCTTCAGTAATTAATTTTCCATGTGCACATGATTCACACATTTATTTCTCCAGCTGCACTCACCCTCTGAGCCCCAGATCCATATATCCAACTGCCTACTTAGCTCTCCACTTGGATGATAGCTCCAAAGCTCCTCAAACCCAACACATGTGAAACTGAGCTCACGAACATCCCTCTAAAATCAGGTTCTCTTCCAGGGACAGTCTCTCAAGCTACCACCTTGGATCCTTGATACTTTTCTCTCCTTTACTCCCTTCCCCAATCTACTTCATCACTGAGCCCCGACATTTTTCACTTCTTAAACATTTCTCGAACTTGTCCACTTCAACTACCACTGCCCTCTCTAAGCTATCAGGACTGCTGTATACAGTTGTGAAGATTACTCATATGCATTTAAGATTCTCCTGTGTTTTCATGGCCTGATACCTCATTTCTTCTTGTTGCTGAATACTATTCTATTGTATGAATATGCCACAGTTTATTCATCTGTTGAAGGACATTTGGTTGCTTCTAGCTTTTGGCGATTATGAATGAAGCTGCTATAAATATTTACATGCAAATTTTTATATGTACATAAGTTTTTAAATCAGTTTGGAATACCTAGGAGCATGACTGCTAGATAGTGTAAGACTATGTTTAGCTTTGTAAGAAACAGCCAAACTGTCTTCCAAAGGGACTGTACCATCTTGCATTCCCACCAGCAAAAAATAATAGTTCCTGCTGTTCTGTGTCCTTACTAGCATTTGGTGTTGTCAGTTTTAAAAATTTTTAGCCATTCTAATAGATGTGTAGTGGTATCTTATAGTTGTTTTAATTTACAATTCCATAATGACAAATAATGTTGAGCATCTTTACATATATTATTGTTACTTTTTAAAAGTCCTTTGTATATTTTGGATAGAAGTCATTGATCACATATATACTTTACAAACATTTTCTTCCAATCTGTGTTTTGTCTTTTCATTCTCTTAATAGTCACCTTTCATAGAGCAGATGTTTTTAATTTTAATAAAGTCTAAATTTATTAAAAGTTAGACTTTCATGGATTATGTTTTTGATGTATTTAATAACTCATTGCCAAATCCAAGATCATATAGTTTTTTCTGTGTTTCCTTTAAAAAATTTTCTAGTATTTCATTTTATATTTGGATCTATGGTCCATTTTGAGTAAATTTTTTTGTGAAAGATAGAATGTCTGTGTCTAGATTCTTTTTTTTTTTTTTTTTTGCATATGGATGTCCAGTTGTTGTAGGACCATTTATTAATTAGACTATCTCCATTGAATTGTGTTTGTTACTTTGTCAAAGATCAGTTGGACATCTATAGAAGATTTTTGTTGAGAGTGCATTGAATCTATAGGTCAAGTATCTTAACAATGTTGAGTTTTCCAATCCATCAACATGGAACATCTCTCTGTTTATTTAAATCTCCTTTGATATCTTTCATCACAGTTTTGTACATTTTTCATGGAGATCACATATATATTTTGTTTTTGTTTAATTTATACCTATTTTATTTTTGGGGTGCTATAATAAATGATATTGTGTTTTAAATTTCTAATGCCAGTTGTTTATTGTTGGTACATAGGAGAACAATTAACTTTCATATATTAATCTTGGCAACCTTTAACCTTGCTATAATTGCTTATTAGTTCCTGGAGTTTTTTGTTGATTTTTTTGCATTTTCTAAATGGGCAGTCACATTGTTTGTGAACAAAGACTGCTTTTTTTTCTTTCCCAATATATCTTTTCTTTTCCTGTGTTATTACACCAGTTTGGTCTCCCACTGTGATGTTGAATAGGAATGGTAAGTGGAGACATCCTAACCTCAGCTTTTCACTGGCGTCACCCTCCCACCCTCATTTTGCCTCAAAACCTATTCTTTTTTTTTTTTTTTTAACTCTCAGATCAATTGTCATTTCCATGGAAAACCTTCCCCAGTTCATGTTGCCATCACTTTCACGGTCTTTTTATAGTTTGAATTTACATTCATTTGTATGATTATATGATGGTCTGTTTCCCAACCATTTCGACAGCCAGGTCTTTTTGGGCTCACTGTTCATCTACTGCACCCAGGGCTGTGACTGGCCCACTCAAGTGCTCAAGGTTGGCGGAGGAATTAATTCACTAAGAATAAGTCCTGGATTTCATTGGCTTTAAGAAGCAGGCTTTCTCAAAACTCAACATTTCTGAAATAGGATTGCATTTGCAGTTCATGGCATTTAGAATTGATGAAAAACATATAAATTGTTAATAAATACAATATTCTGTTTTGCTAGTAATCAAAGAAATGCAAATTAAAACAACAGATACTATTTTTTTAGGTGCCAAACTGACAATGATTTATTTGTGTAATGAATTTTAAAAACAATAATAATATTGGTAAAGACATGAGGAAATAGGTACTTTTCCATGCTATAGTAAGAGTTTATATTGGGACAATCTTTCTGGGGAGTAATTTGGAAATATATATCTAAAGTTTTAAAAATATTAATATCCTGTGGGTAATTCAATTTCTGATAGTTTCTCTAAGGAAATAATTGGGGTTGTTTAAAAAGATTTGTCAGTAATTCTCACTGGATGACATTTTATATTACTGAAAAATTGACTAATGGTAATCTGTAAAATGGAATACAGTCCATTCATAAGTATGTGTGCTCTCAAATAATTTTTAGGATATGGAAAATATTTATAATATAATATGTTTTCCAATAGACTATAAGCTTTGTGAGGGCGGGAATCATGAATATTATATGCAATATATATTCAACATCTAGCAGAGTACTGACATAAATATTTGTTTAATATGTTAGTAAAAAAGCAGGTATTAAATATTATGTATAGGATGATCCCGATTTTAATTTAAAAAAATGAGTGTGGAAACACAAAAGATCAGAAGTACATACAGCAGTATGTTAACAGAGATTGTCTTTGACACAGTTATGAGGGATTTGAATTTTTCTTTGTACTTTTCTATATTTTTCAACTTTTCTATAATGTACCCATATTAATTTTATCATGAGAAAATTTATTTTCTTGTTTATTCCAGCTATATGTTGGCGCTAAGTGAGTGAACATGAGGATGTGGTTAGTGGAAGGCAGGATTTATGAGTGAATATTTCTTGGAACACGTAGTTCTTTGAATTGAGTATTAAACATCGTGGTGGACGTCGTCTAATCCAGCCTGAGCCCTAGATAGGATTCTGGATCCAATAATCCTCCTAGAATGTGCCGAAGCCCCGGCCTGGGCAGGAGCCCATCCCTTGGCTGCCTGTTGGGACCACGCTTATCTGTCTGCTCTGAGTAGCTGTTTGTAGTTCTTAGGTTCCTTATAGCTCGGCTCATCACCTTGTTTCTCAGACCCATCTCAGGCCCCTTTGCTTGGACAGCCACTGTGGACAAATGTCTTGGACTATGGCCCTCAGTGCTTTCTCTCCCTCAGCTCTGGTTTAGTTTTACTGTCCAACTTGAGGCACTGTAGCTATGGTTCAAAGCCTTCGGGCCTCCCTGCAGTGCTGAAGGTTTCAACCTCATCTGCCGTGCCTGGTGTTCAGAGCCTAGAATGCTGCCTGACACATAGATGCTCAATAAATATTTATTCTGTGCATGAATAGTGATCCATGGAAGGGTTGGTAGAAAGAAAGCAGTGGGGCATTCAAGGTCCGGGTGACCTACATTATGTGCAAAGGAGTGGATGAGGAACAAGGAACATATTTATGTTATTAGGTGCAATGATTTGAAATGTAACCAATGGACAAATGTAGAAGTTTAGATACTAGAATGTTTGAAAAGAGAAATTCTAAAAATGATGACTTTGCAGTATCGTGTGTTTAACTGGATCTTCAAGTTAAAAAATTCTGTATATTTTCATGTGTGTATAGTGAGGTATAACGCTGCTCCCCACCCCCACCCACACACACACAGTATGGTCCTTTTTTCGTTCTTATAACATTCTGTTCTATCTATTAAAGCCAGTAATTCAAGATAGTTACAACAGAGGGCAGAATTGTGTAAGAAATTTAAACAGCTTTTTCTCGTTGCCTGAAAATCACCCTCAAATGCAAATTACAGCAATATATGAATTGAGCTGTAGAAAAAACTTCTTTGACCCTCTGGTTTGCAGAATTTACACACCAAGATTATTTAAAACCACTAGAGTTATTTTTCATGTCATAGTTTAAAATACTTGGTAACACATGTAAACCTGAACGAGAGCGAAGTGATGATTCAAAGGAAAGAGAAACACTGAAATATGGATAAGATATTTAACTCCTGTGTGTGGTGGGGGTTCTTTGTTCCTTTCCACAGACGCTTTAGGATTATTTGCTTTTCTTTCCATTCTAGTGCTGGAATGCAGTCTTTTTGAAGTTACTGCCAATTAATTTTCTTTATTGTGACATCTTTGAAGCTTATGGGCCAGACCAGTGAAACTGGAGAGTTGTTCTCGAGTGTTGAGAACATGTTTGTGCAGGTAATTAGAGGAATAATTTTAAATCCCTCCAATGCTGTTCCTTTTGTGTTAGGTATTTTAAAATATCATTTACCTTTGTTCCTTTACAATTTAGTCCTCAAGTAGAGGACTCAGTTAATTACGTTCACGAATGAGGAAGCAATGATTTAAATTCATGCCCCAAACTGTGTATTACAATGACAAGAAGCAGTAAATAGATGGGAAGCATTATAGAATGAGTGAATACTAATAGATGTCATTTGGAGAGAAAAAAAGGAATGTTCATAAAGTAAAAATGGAAATTAAGTAGCGGATTGAAGTGAACTAGTAAAAGACTTGTTAAAGACTTGGTTATAATTTTTATAAGGATATGGGGAAAGTTGATTGATTATCTTGCCTCTGTATTGATTTACTTTTCCTGAAATCTGAACTTTTGGCTTTGTTGAGTAAAATGAATGTTTCACTCATAATATATAACTATTAACTGTGTTTAGGATGACATTTAACTACCCTTTAAGAAAATTATGTTTTCACTAATTTCACTGAAATTTGTCGACCAAGGATAGTATCACTCAAGACAAAGCTGTCTTTATTTTAAAGCAAAGACCTTCAAATTTTCATAGAGCACTGTCCATCGACACATCTCTATAGAAGGAATTCTGTCTAATGAGATTTGCAAGTCCCTTTACGGCAGAGACCATGCTTATCTACCAGTTTTCGTTTCCTCCATGGCATGTTATAACCCGCAGGTGTGTAACTAATGTGACAAATGAATCAATGAATCAATTCGAATTTGCAAATACTTCATGTCCTTAGAAGGTAGCATGGAGTAATGAGCAGAGCATGGGCTGTTTTCAGAAGGACTCATGTTTAAAGCTTTTTGGCACCTACTGCTGTGTGACCTTGGCAAGAATGTTAACCTCTGACTCAGTTCTCATTGTTGAGGATTCTGATGTCTGTCTCCTGGGCCTGTAAACAGGTTTAAGTGAGAACATGCACAGTGCACTTCACACAACGTGTGGCACAGTGTAAGATCTTAAGAACTGGTAGCTATTTTGTTATTCCTGTTCATGAGTTATAGAGTAACTGAGGCTTAGGTTAGAAATCAGAGAGTTTGTTTTCAGCTATTTTGACTACTCTTTCATCTTTTGGAGAGTAGAATCCATTGATTCTCTGCTATTTTATGATGATTGTAGAATTTCGCCCTGCCCTGGATGGTTTTTTTCCCACAAGGTCTAGATTTTCATTACTGACATGTGTCTGTCTGGAAGCACCAATTATATTATTAAGTCATTATTAAGTGCTTGATTGCAGTCATTCACCCATTCATTCATTCATTCATTCATTCAGCTAACATTCATTGAGGACCTGGCCTAGCCCTAGCACCATGTCAGGGGTTGTGGTGACAGCGCTGAGCGAGGCAGGCAGTTTCTGCCCTCATACAGCTCCCGGTCTAGCTAGAAGTCGCTGCCAACATCTACATCAGTGATGAAGCATGACTTGTGAAATATGTTGGTTGTGAGGTGATAAAGCTGGCTTTTCATAGGAGCTGTGCCAAAGCCTAGACATTCAAAGAGAATTTCCCACTTCATAGCATTCCTTTTGGAGGCATCGATCCTATGATTCTGCTCTCAAAATATTTTTGCAACAGTTCTTTCAGACTAGCCACCATGGAGACTATTGAAAGAATTTTCTTTAGGCTCTGAAGGCACTTCCAAAAGAGAAGTTCTAAAACTATTTTGGACCATAACGACATCTTTGAAATACGTGTTAAATGTTCTTGAGGGAAAAGATCTCGTTATTTGTGGTGCATACACGCGGTACTAGACCACTTTTATAATTCCTTCTGCTGAAGGTGTTTTAAATTTTTAATGTAGTGCTTTTCAATGGGGAGACAATTTTGTCTTCCAGGGAATACTTGACAATGCTGGAGACCTTTCTGATTGTCACAGCTTGATGGGGGTTGCTGCTGGCATCTAGTGGGTAGACGCCAGGAGTGCTACTAAACATTCTACAATATACAGGACAGTCCCCTACAGCACAGTTATCCTGCCCCAAATGTCACTGGTGCTGGGGTTGAGAAACTCTGATTGAAGTGATATGTTGGTTAAAATAAAAGTCGGTCTCATTACTCTCCCTACTTCTATTTCATAGTAGGCTCCCTGGGCAGCAGGATAATCAAAGGGTATGTTTGTGAAGGGGCCTCAGTTTCAGCATGAGAGGCTTGCTCGTTAAGAAAATGTACAGAGCAGAGCATTGGAGATGTACAGGCCTGGGTCGGACACCCTTGGTCTCCTGCTTGTTAGCCGTGTGAGCTTGGGTGTTTTATTTAACATTGTCAAGCCTCAGTTTCCCCAGCCCGTAGTAGAGAAGTAATATTCTCTATTTCCTAGGGTTTCTGTCTATATCCATTGAGGTCAGGCATGGCAAGAGCTTAGCTCAGTCCGTTCTCCATAGGCGGTGACTAGTACGGACCATGACCTAAGGATGAAACTGTATTTGTGCTTCCTAAGCACTGTGAATATCAACAGATATTTACTGAATGCCGATGGGACCCAAAGCTTAACGCTCAGATTGTGGGGTCTCCGCCTTCAAGAAGTAGATAGTCTGAATTAAGAGGGGGGAATACAAGACATGTCTTTGTAAAGAGGAAGCTGACAATATACAAATGCCAATTGATATTTCTGGCAATCCGGGCAGCGAGACTCAGGGGCGGAAGGACTCCTGTAGCCAGGTGGTGGGTTGAGAGATGTCAGCCTCTCTGTGACAGGGGCTTCTGCCCCACTTAGACAGATTGGCCAGGATAATGGCCATGGGAGCAAACCCTGAGGATCTGAGTTTGGATGACAGCAGTAGGGAAATCCAAAGGGGAAACTGGATTTAAAGAGGAAGATGAGAGATTTTAAACATTTAAATTGCTGAGTTCGCAGTTTGGGAAAAATATGCAAGTGGAATCTGCAGTCAGCTGAGAGGAATGTAGGATTGGAAATCTGGAGAGAGACTGGGGAGACATCTCCCCACATGTGACTGCTGAGACCCCAATAGGAAGCAGTGTCTCTGGATGACTATAGGAACTGGTTATTGGGAAACTAGTTATACTTTAAAGGAGAAAAGGGAAAGAGGACCTAGTGAAAGAGTGAGAGATTGGAAGAGAATCAGGATATCATAGTTTCCTCTGAGTCAAGTGGGAGTGGCTGACAGCATCAGTTGCTCCTTAGAGTGCTGGACAAATGAGGATCGAAAGAAGGCCCCTAGGTCTGGTGAGTAGAGGTCAGTGGTAAAGCCTGGGATGGAAGCGGTGTATGCGAGAGGAGCCGAACGGCAGGGCTTTCGGAGGTGGGTGTGTGTTAATGAAATGGAGAAGCAGCACATGCTGATACCTGTTTGAGATGTTTGTCAGTAAAAGGAGAAAGATGAAAAGTCAGAATAGTACCAGGTTCAGGTCAGGTTTGATCCAGGATGTGTGTGTGTGTGTGTGTGTGTGTGTGTGTGTGGCGGGGGAGGGAGTAGGAAATGAACTAGGCAGAGAGGCAGATCGAGATGCCGGTGGGGACTCTGTGAGGAGGACAGGACTCCGAGAGTTCAGAGGCAGGGGCAGGTCTTTGGGAAGGAGGTTGGGTGTCCCTTCCTCTGAGATAAGCAGAAGGGAAGAAAGTGGGTGAAAATACTACTAATTTGAAATTTAGAAGACAAGGGCCAATAAGATACACCAGAAACTATAATTTGCCAATATCTATTCTGTCTTTCATTCATAGTAAATAATGTGCCCTCCTTCTGAGTTTTTAGCCCAGAACATGACTGTCTGGAAAGGACAGTCATATCATTTTCCCAACTTTTTTTGACGCTAGATATGAGCATGTGCCTAAGTTTTGGCTGATGGTATATGAATGGAAGTGATATGGATAACTTCTGAGAAGTTTCCATGAAGTGAAGGGTGTACTCTTTTTCTCCTTTTTCCTCCTTCTTTCTGGTAGGATCGTAGATACGATGGCTGGAGATAGAGCAGCCATTTTAGACCAAGAGGTGTCCTGGGGAATGGAGATCAGGCAGGGTCAAGAAATGACATAAAAGGAACCTGAGTCTCTGACATTGTGGCTTGTCTGTAGCTCTGGGGCACCCGCTTCCTGACTTTTGCATGAGAGAGAAATTAAGTTACTGTTACTTTGGGTTTTCTGTTACTTGTAGCCAATTGTAATTCTAACTAATATCTAAGGGCAGTCTTTCAGAGTAGGTTTGATCTCGGTAAAGTCAACACGGAGGCCATCTTTGAAGGGGAGGCTAGGGAGAGTGAGCAGCAGGGGTGAGAGATAGGACAGCTGCTGAGAGCGGGGCACTTTTAAGAGACACCTGAG
>NW_011888797.1:3873099-3885472 GCF_000151845.1 Pteropus vampyrus | reverse complement strand
TGTGCCTAAGTTTTGGCTGATGGTATATGAATGGAAGTGATATGGATAACTTCTGAGAAGTTTCCATGAAGTGAAGGGTGTACTCTTTTTCTCCTCTTTCCTCCTTGCTGGTAGGATTGTAGATACGATGGCTGGAGATAGAGCAGCCATTTTAGACCAAGAGGTGTCCTGGTGAATGGAGATCAGGCAAGGTCAAGAAATGACATAAAAGGAACCTGAGTCTCTGACATTGTGGCTTCTCTGTAGCTCTGGGCCACCCACTTCCTGACTTTTGCATGAGAGAGAAATTAAGTTACTGTTACTTTGGGTTTTCTGTTACTTGCAGCCAATTGTAATTCTAACTAATATCTAAGGGCAGTCTTTCAGAGTAGGTTTGATCTCGGTAAAGTCAACACGGAGGCCATCTTTGAAGGGGAGGCTAGGGAGAGTGAGCAGCAGGGGTGAGAGATAGGACAGCTGCTGAGAGCGGGGTACTTTTAAGAGACACCTGAGAGGTGCGTGAGAGAACTATAGGCCCACAGCCCAGAGGTCCCTATTACACCTGGACGCTTTCAGGGCAGAGGAGATAATATCTCAGAGCAGTTGTAGCCAGTTTGCAGGACTCCTGTTGGAAAGCTCTGCATCAAGTGGCGGGAGGGCAGTTTGACATGGAAGATCACTTTCAGCGGGTGAAGGAAAGTAGAAAGGCTCAAAGTCTTTAAATTCACAACAGAGAGTCAGGCTCAGTCAGTCTTTTCCTGGGCTACCATTGCAGTATAGCATAAAGTGATACATGAGCAAAGGTGATGATAATGCTGTCTGTTCAAATAGGGCCTTATTAGTTACCAAGTATATTCACATATTTTTTGCTTGTATTAATCTTTCTGAAATAAGATATCAATAGTAAAATGTCTCTAGCTCTCACTTCTTGCACTGGACATTGAAAAGGTTATAACCAACTAGTATATTCTTATGTGTTGATAACGTTTTGATAGAGGAGCGATTTAAGGTAATGAAGTTTAAGTATCCTTGAAATAGAGACATTAAACTAGTAAAGGAAATTCAAATTCAAGTATCTAAGCAAAAACATGCCAAACATAAAGTTAGCAGTTGAATTCAAGGATCACATAGGAGTGTTTTTAGGTGTTCATTTGAATTCTAGATAGTATCCCCTCTGAGACCTTTAACCTACGTAAGAGATTGTCATGTTATTCTTACCTTCAAAAGTTTTATTCCCATTAACTAACGACCTGCGAAGACATTTTTCAAAACTTATTTTTAGTTTGCAGCATCTCTCAATAAATGTTTCACTATAACCATCATTTTATAAATGTTTAGAATTCCCTGAGAAATGATATAAAATATGTAATCTTTTGCAAGTTTATTATGAAATGAGCTTTTCTTGGGTGGGTACTGGTGGCTGTGCCTGATCTAATGATGTGTCTCCTCAAGAGTGGTGTTCTTTGCATTTTGTACAGAGTCAGTCTGTGACAGAAATGCTTCTCAAAGTACAGACTGCTATTGGAGAACTCTATCTCGAAATAGGGGTGACTCAGGAAGGGTTCCAGCATCTCAAGAAAGCATGGATGAATCTGATAGACTTTTCACCCAGCGACTTAAAAGACACCAGGACTTAGTGAAGCAAGGAGGTAGGGCGGACACGTGCAGAAAGCCTAACCTGTTGTGTTTCACAGCCAGACTCCTGGGCTAGCCCCACGCACGATGAAAGGGAAGCGAACGCGTGTACTTTATTCGCTCGACTGTTTTGGCGGGCAGGCGGACATGTAGGGGAGTCGGCCGTGAAGCACTCCTCGTGGGACAGGCCACCCTTTAAGAATGCCAAAGGCTGCTGTGATGCACCCCAGAAAAGGAGAAGGCTTTGAGCAGTAAGGGGGCGTTCAGAGCTCGACTCCAAAGCCAGCCTTTCCTGGTTCAAATCCCGCCTCTCTACTTACCAGCTCTGTACCTTTAGACACGTGACTTAGCCTTTCTGGGTCATTGAAAGGGAGGGATAAAAACAGCACGTACACTGCACGTTGCTGTGAGACTCACAGTGTTCACGGGAGATGGGAGAGCACACAGAATGGTTCCTGTAGCTCAGCACTCATTACCATTACCGGCAGCCGTTATTTGATGCCCGAGGCCACCATGGTTCCACTGTTAGAGCAGAGACGAAGAAGGTCTAGTGAATATGATATTAAGCATTGGTGACTCAATAATTGTCAGACTAAACTAAAGGACTCTAGACTAATGTCCTATTTAAATGGGCTCATCAGTTAGCTTTTGTTGCATGACAAGCCACTCCAAAACTCAGTGGCTTAAATGAGAGCCATTTATTATTGATTACTTTATTTTAAAAATTTCTTTTATTTTTATATTACAGTTGACATACACTATCATATTAGTTTCAGGTGTACAACATAGTGATTAGACATTTTTATAACTTACAAGGTGATCCCCCTGATAAGTCTAGTACCCACTCAACACCATACATAGCTATTATGATATTATTGATTATTCCCTATGCAGCAGCATTTATTATTGCCTACAGGCCTGTGGGGTGGCTGGAGAAGTCTCCTGGTCCAGGGCGGGCTCAGCAGATTTGGGCTGGGCTCAGGCAAACGTCTGAGATCAGCTGGCAGGGCTGATGGGGCTGGCTGTTCTAGGGCTTTACTTAGATGTCTAGTAGTTAGTTGTCTGGCTGAGGTGACAGAGGCGGCTGGGCCACATGTTCCTCATCCTCCAGGAGGATAGCCCAGGCCTGTTCTCCTGCTGGCTGTAAGATTCCCAGAGGGAGAGCAGAAGACCAGGCCCAGGCCCAGAACTGGCACATCGCGCTCTTCTGCTGCATTCCATTGGTCAGAGCAAGTCACCGGCTTCATTCAGGTGTGAAGAAGGAGGCTCAGCCTCTTGATGGGAGGAGGCGCAGTGTTGCATTGTGAAAGAGAGTTGCGTACAGTTACTTTGGAGACTTCCAGATGTTTTTTTTAAATTTATTTTTTAATTGAAGAAATAATTTTAATTTTTTTTTTCCCATCTACCTCTCCCCATCCCCAGATGATTTTACAATCTACCATTGTGGCTATAAGATCAAAGGTCACCTTGGCAAGGTACTTACTACCCTCTCTAGATGTCATCTGTAAATTCACTTCTAATTTGTTGAATGAATACTATGTATAAAGAAGGCACTTTATGCTCATGATCTCTTTCATCCTCAAATATATCTCATATGGTATATATCGTTATCCCCATTTTACAGATGAGGAAACCAAAGGTCTGAGAGATTAAATAACTTACGCTACTTCAGCTCACACAGCTTGTACATCTGGAGCTGGGAGTCCAAGCTATGCCTGTCTGATCCTAAAGCCTGTTCTCATAACCCCTTGCTCTTCAGAATCTCTTCTAGTGTTGACATTTATGAAGCTATAATTTTCAATATAGAGTCTTGCTTCCAAGTTGTTATCCTAATGCAGGCAGGGCTGGTCATGGGCATGCTGGGACCTTGGCGAGCAGGGGACACCAGGATGGGAACCAGGGACACTTACCTGGTTTCTTGGACTGGCCCTCAAGAGCCAGCTGAGCAGTCCAAAGCACAGAGCTCCAAGGAATCTGGCAGACCTTGGCTTGGTAAAGACAAGTGTGGTTCTCCAAGGAGGCCGAACCAGCAGGTGGGGTGGGGGCCCGAGAACAGGGATGCTCGGAGTGGACTGGTGGCATTAGCAGCAGCTTCGATGGGAACCCTCTGTAGTGCCAGGCTCCTGACAAAGGTCAGGCAGGGATTCAGGGCCTGGGCAAGCAAGGAGGGAGGGGAGGGGTGAGGATTCCAGCCTGACGTGAGCTCACACATTCAAGAGCTGTTCACCGAGCACCTGCTGCGCACCAGCGTGGTGAACACAGGGTCACCAACTCTGCCCTCTGAAGGAGGTGACACGCAACACACAAGTGAGCCGACAAATTTGATACATACAGGTTGTAATAAATGCAATGAAAGCTGCAAACAAGATATGGAGGCAGAGCGTAAGCAGGGCAGGGACCACTTGTGAAAGGGTGGTCAAGAAGCCTCTCTGGGTGAGACATTTAAGCGGAGGCTTGATGGACCACAGGAGCCACATGCGATGAGGGGAGGGGCTAGTCCTGGCAGAGGGCACGGCATGTGCAGAACCCTGAGGTAGGAGAGGGCTTGGCCTGTCCTAGCAATGGAAAGAAGCCTCTGTGAGCAAAGGGCAGGAGGCAACTGGGCCCTGGTCCTGTGGGGACTGGGCCTCCAGCAAGCATTTGGATTTTATTCCCGGTGTGCGGGGAAACCACCGCAGGGAGTTAGAGTGGGGATGGCATCATCTGATTTGAATTTTGAGATCATTTTTGCTGCTATATGAAGAAGGAGACCAGGTACGTGCTTGCCTCTCCTCAATGCCCAAGTGCAAGGTGTGAGGTCCTGGATGGAGGCGGGGGAGGAGTGCGGTGGGCACCAGGCAATGAATGACATAGTACTAATGATCATTTAATGGTAGTCCTTGGTCATTAATACTGAATTCATAACACAGTTAAATCTGCTTTTCTTTACTGCTAGTAATGCTATAATGACACCTTCTGGGAACATTCTTATGTTTTTTTTCTTCCCTAAAGAAGCATGGTTTAGAAAACACTCTCTACTTTTTAAGACTCTGTATAATTGTCAGAATATTTAACTCTCAATAAAGGAGCAAAATGTTGGGCCTCTGCAGAGGGCACATTCTCAAGGAAGTGTGTATCTCGGTTCAGCCCATTTATTAATTGGGTTTCTAGGGCTTATTCATGTGCTTCTTGTAAGGCTGTATCATCTCATTGTTTCTTATTACAGGACAGATCTGACTACCTCTGCAGGACTCGGTTACCTTGGTGATGACTGGTTTTCTACATCCATATTCTCATTCTATTTCTGACCTGTTCATTTGCAAAACAGGCTCAGAATTTGGTTTCAGTCTATTCTCTTAGACTCTGTAACTGCTGGGCGCACTCAAATTTGTTGCATGAAAACCAGCCCCCGTGCAGTGTAGGTCAGTAACTGATTAAAGAAAAAAACCCTGGCTATTGGCAGTGATGAAGAAATGATATAAATGCTCTGTCAGTTGACATCTTAACTCTCTTGTGGAAAAGAAAACCTGAAATACCAACTTCTTTGCCAAAATTTATTCCCCGCAGGCAGTGTCCTGAATAGCCTGGCAAAGTCAGCGTCTGAGGAGTACTTAAAAGAAAATCACATTTTGGAATGTGCTGCTGAAATTTCCGGCCTCCTGGACAACAACCCCCACGACCAGGCTACCAGGAAACGAACCGAAGGTGTTCTGATGTAAACATGTATTTTTTTTTCTTCAAAATTTTTGTTTTCTGTACTAGCTTTTATTGTTATGATTAATATACCTAACCCACACTTATGAATCCATTTCCCACCTAAGTGGGTTATGAGATGCTGAGCGTTTCTGTCCTCTGGTTCAGTGGTTCTCAGCCAGGGGCAATCTTGCTTGCTGTGGGGCCTTTGACGGTGTTTGCAGACATTTTTGGCCGTCATAACTGACCGGGCTGCTACTGGCATCTAGTGGGTAGAGGCCAGGGATGTTGCTAAACATTATATGTTGCACAAGACAGCCCCATAACAAATTGTCCAGCCTAAAATGTCAATAGCGTGGAGGTCGAGAATAGTGCCCTAGCTTCTTATAGAGATGTATGTACATCCTTATAAAATCACTTTGAAGGTCTAGAATCTACTATTATGAACTGCTCTGCTGTTCTGTATCTTTCTATATAGAATAAAGAGATGTTTATGAGAATTGTTTTTGATAGCACAGTGAATGTAGGCAATGTTTATTATGCCCAGTAAATAACACGCATGTGTTTAATTTTAGATTTGCTGCTGGAAACACTTCTCTTGCAAAAATGAAATTTCAAGAATGCTTAAATATCAGGAGAAGTTGGTTTGGGGAGAAAGACATCTTAGTTGGAGAAGTTATGGAATTTTTAGCGGATTTACTATTTTTTCCACTAAGAGATAGTGAAAGGTAAGTTTTTATGAAATGTTTTTAAAAAAGTAATGTATCTCCCCACTCCACCACCACCACCAAAAAAAAAAAAAAAAAAAAAGCCCCACAAGTGGCAGGGAGGCCTGGGGCCACCCATCAGGGGTGTCTCACTTCTTTGGTTCCAGCCTCGGAGGGACTCACCATGCCCGAGAGTTGTGTCCCCATCAATTTGTCAGGATACTGACCATAACGTGTTTTAGCCCACAAATTGTGCAGAGGTTTTGGCAGTAGGAAAAGTGGTGAGGAGTATGAGGTCACGGTGAGTGTTTTCCAGCATCATTAACATGCCTTGGGAGGAAGATGTCCTTACCTCAGGCCACTGTGCAGGCCTCAGCGCATCGTCTGTGGCACCATGGCGCACTGGTCTGTCTTCTGCAAGACCTAGGCCAGAGCCTGCAGTGTCTCATGCCAGGCTTTCCCGTTACCTCTCCTGGCTGCGGAAGTCCTCTCGCTCTCCTGTGATGTCTGGGGCTGTCCTCCGCTTCCCACGCAGGGCATCGTTAAAGTTACTAGAGATGAAATTATTCATGACACTGGTTACAGAAGGGTAAGGCAGCCTTACTCAGGCCCTTCATGATAGGTGCAGGGCCCACTATAAAGGGGTTTTGCAGAGGGGGAGAGAAATTCGGTCAACTCTGAATACGTGTGTGTGTGCGTGCGCGGCAACTGTGGGTGGAAAATTATTAAGAGGCTATATCAAGGGTAAACAGGGAGCATGGGGTGAGGAGCGGAACCTGGCTAAACTGACTAACAGGATTCTGCTGAAGGCAGGCCAAGCTGATCAGACACCACCTGGGCATGGAGAAGGAGCATGACTAGATATCGCACAAAGGTCAGATAGCGAGGATGGCTAAACTGAGCAGGATTCTTGCTAAAATTAGACAACGCCGAGATGAATACGGAAGTCCGAAAGTGGAGGGCTAGTTGAGAAAGAGCTCAGCAGAGCCTGAGTAGAGTTTGGTCAAGGAGAGTCTCTTCGTCAGCATCTGCGTTTAAAAGAGGGTGTAGGTATTGCCCTCCAGATCTAATCAGTGTGAGCGTCTGTCAGGTGCGGCCACTTCTCTTGACAGGTTGGCATGGAAGGAGGTTCTTTGTGAGTCCACAGAGAGACATGGACACCTCGCCCTTCCTTTGACCTGGCCTACACCTTTTCATAGCCGATTCATTTGACCAAATGGCCGGGGACATGCTAAGTTAGACTGGGAAGTTGTGAAGTTTTGGTTTTGTAGCTCCTCTCCCTCCCCTCCCTTGAGCTTTCCACTTTCTTTGAGATAATTTCCCCCAATCTCTCACCAGAAAACCGCCCTCTGCCAGCTTTTGCTCCCAGGAAGAATGCGATGTTGGTAATCTCTAACACTGAAGTGCGGATCGGTGTGGAACTGTTGTCAGTGTTTACCTTCCCAGAGCAGCCCAAATAAGGGAGTACCTGTGGGTAACATTCTTGGTGCCACACAGTGGTGGCGAGATGGTGGCCTCTGGGGTCCAATTGCCTGGGTTCAAGTTAGTAAAGTGAGAAGCTGGGCGCCTCCTTAACACATTGATATCCCATCCGTTTCCTCGTTGGTAAACCAAGAGAGGTAACAGTATCGCCCTCACAGGATGATTGTGAGGACTTAAAGGTCCTGTATGTAAAGCGCTTAGCAGAATGCCTGGCATGTACCAGAAGAGTCAAATTGAGCTGTTAGCATTATTTTGCTACCCAGCGGGTACTTTTTGATGCACTTGATACCACATATACCTCCTTTTTTTTCCTCTTAAGACCAGCCCTGTGAGCAGAGAACAGGACATTCTTTGGGAAAGCAAGAGCTTGACTGTGGAACCCTTGCCTTGGAAAAGAGGGATCTACACATGTAGCATGCTGACCGAGTCGTCTCTGCTGCCCAGGCTGCCCCACCACAAATCCAGGGCCAGCAGGGCCCGAATCACGGACACTTAATGTTATTGCTGTCCCATAAGGGTGGACTCTGTGTCATATATTTGGATACCTTCTTTCCCAGCCTCGTTGCCAGCGGTCAACCTTCCGGAACAACTGAGAAGCCATTTTCCTTGCCGAAGCTTGTCCTCAGGTGACCTATCCTCCACACTGGTTAAGACCAGGAGGTGTTTTTTGCTGCATAACTGGACTCATCTCTCAAACACATGTAGACCCTTTGTCCTCCTGGCGAGGGCCGCTCATGACAGCTCTCCTGCACTACAAACATGATCTGAGGGATCCTGAGGGCCTTGTAGAATGAGGATGGGGAGGGATGGATAACCGAGGTCAAATTTAAAAATCGATAGTAAAAAAAAGGGATAGAGAAGAACGAACAAACTGTCTTAGGAGGAACAGGGGTACGATTTCATGAGATAAATGTCATCTGCTCTTGCTCAGCTTTGCACCCTTTTATCGGACAAGTTTCTTTACTTCCTCACTTTTCATTTACTGTCACTTGTCTTCTAACCCCGCTGACTCCCTTTTGCCCGCACCTGTGGAAGTCATCAGGAACATTCTAGATATGTCTCTGCACTTTGACTTCGTTGGTCCTCACCTGCTCTAGTATTTGACAGTCGGTCCCTTCCTGAAACGATATTCTCCTGGCTTCTGAGGTTACCGCCCCCATGGACAGCCTCTCTGATTATGCCTTCTCGGTTTCTTTCGTAGGTTTCCTCTTTCTCTCCCTGACTGTTGTCCAAAGGTGGCGTTCTCTTGGGTTCTGTTCTTGGACGCGATGCTTGTCTCCATCTTAGCGCCTCAACCTCATCTGCGTTAGGGCTTCTGGCATCATTCTAAGGGATGGCTTCTCATCTCCTCCTCAGACATGTCATCAGCTGCATGCTGTGTATCCAGCTGCCTATCAGACTTCTCCATTTGGGTACTCCAGAGTATTGGGGCAACATTCTGAAGATTGAACACATTTACCCCCCTTTCCTGACAAAACGCTGCTTCTCCCGTCTCACCCAGTGCAGACAGCGTGGTATCATCTTAATAATAGATCTTAAGGATGTTTATTATCAGTCACTACGCTAAACACATTATACATTTTCTCATTTAATCCTCACAACAGCTCTCTTATCCTCATTTTGAACATGAGAAAACTGAGGTTTAAGAGATTAGGATGCTTGCCCAGCTTCGAAGTGGTAGAGCCAGGATGAGCACATGGGAAGTCTGATTGCAGAGCCTCTGTGCCTAACCACAGTGTCACTAGCCAGCCTGCCCGATGTTAACGCTCAGGCTCCTAACCACGTTAGTCTACTGCACGTGTAGATGCCCCAGTGCTGCCAGCATCAGGACCACGACACTCACTGTGACACCACGCCTCAGCAGGTCTCCTTTCATGTCATCCTCCTTCCTCTGGGTCAACCGGTCTCCCTGCCTATACCCTCACCTGCTTTAGTTTACCCTCCACATATCTATATCCTGGCGAATTTTCTAAAATGCAAATAAGATCACATCATTCTGGTAACAAACACTCCAGGATTAAATCCCCAAACCCTTAGGTTTGAATTCATACCCTTCACGAGTGGCTGGTCCTTGGCTTCACTCTCCAGTCTCTCCTCCCAGCTCAGGAAATTCTCTAAGGGGAGAGATTAGTCTGACTCATCTTTGCATTGCAATCCTAGTGTCAGTGTTCAGTGAATGTTTGTTGAATGAATGAATGACTGCAATGCTTTTTCGATGCAAAACTTTGAATTTCTCTTTTCCAGAATCCAAAGGAAGCAAGCAACTGAGTATTATAAATGAGCGATAATAGTAAAGGAAATGCAAGCAGTCTGGCCAGCTCTTCACTTGTCAGGAAGCAGCTGAGCATCAGCCTAAGCGATACCTCGTGTAAATTATGCAATTGCTCATATCTAATTCTATTAGAAGCAGGTGACTTTTTCCATTCTTTTGCTTGCATACTTTGCTTATTTTAAAAATGTCTTCGTTTTTGAAGCAAGCAACTCCTGTTCCACATACTTTTCAAATTTTTTTTTTTTGCTACCTATTTACCTGCCCTCATCAGGAAAATGTCTTAGTCTGTTTGTGCTGCTATAACAGAATGCCATAGAGTGGGTGACTTAAACAGACATTTATTTCTCATAGTTCTCATAGAGGCTGGCAAGCCCAAGACCAAGGCACCAGCAGGTTCAGTGTCAAGTGAGGGCTGTTTCTTGGTTCATAGATGGCTGTTTTCTTACTATGTCCTCACCTGGTGAAAAGAAGGGCCTGGGAGCTCTCTGGGGTCACTTTTATATGGGCACTAATCCCATCCATGAGGGCCCCACCCTCACGACCTAATCACCTCTCCAAGGCCCCACTTCCTAATATAGTCATCTCGGGGCTTAGGCTTTCAGTATGAGGCTTTTAGTGGGGGACACAAACATTCCGTCCACAACAGAAAGTAATCTTTGAAAAGTCTTTTCCATCCCATTCTTCCTCCTTTTGCGGTAAAGCACCATGGCCAGCCATACCGCTCTCTTGTCAGTGTGGACTCCCTTCTTTCTTCCAGTTCTGTTTTAAGATGCCGTTTGTACAGCAATAGCCTTTTTATACTTATACCTGTGACCCTAAAGTAACACATGACCGACCGGAAATGACAAAATGGCTCGTCGCGTTGGACCCACCTTTGATTTTACTTAGAGAACATAGGACTCGGAGCCTCAGACCTGGCCCAGAGATTTGAAGGCACTCTCTGATCAAAGATAAAAATTGAAAACTTAAAATGAAATTAAAGTTAAAAATCGAAATTAAGAATGTGGCCTTAAATCTTACTAGGAGGCGAGGTTGGGCCCGTTCACTCCTCTCCCACCTGTTGCTTCTGCCATCGCTGTCATTATCCCTTCACGGGAGGTGTCTCCAGTCTTCCTCTGCATTTCTTCCACCAGAGCCTTAAAATCACTCCCTGCGGTTTACAGCGAATGTTCGGTTTCTTCTTCACTGGTACGAACTCAGTTAGGTGGAATTTATTTTAAGAGCAAGGGCTTCCGGGGTCACTCTTGAAGAACTCCTCAGAGGCCAGATGAGAGGTGAGGCCGACTCAGGCTCTGCTGTTGCCAGGGACAGGGCGGCCGGACCTGATCTTTTACTGCCTCAGTACTTATTTGGCCCAGTAATAGTGGCTGCTCAGTGAGTTCTGTCGTTTGCCCGGAATGGTGCTGCCAACTCGGGAATTGAGGAGAATGGAGAACTGAATTGGAGGCTACAAATAATGCTGGGACAGCAAGCTGGAGACAGGCCACAGCTGCAGGGTGAGGCGGGGGTACTCAGGGCTGTGAGACCCACAGGGCGGAGCATCTCAACCTTTGTGCCTCCGATGAGTGGGTTACTGGTGTGACAAATAGAGACGTGTCAGCCCTTGCGTGGCTTCATTTATTCTTCTTGTAGCCTATATGAGAAATCTCATTTTCTATAAGAGCAGTGACTATACTATTGGGGCTCCTGAAACAGGGTGCAATCTACTTCAGAACAAAAGTCTGGAGAAACTTTAGATTGTCTTGACTAGGAGACAGGGAACACTACTGTCATTTAGTGGGTCGAGGCCTGGGATGCTGCTCAACATCTTACAATGTCCACGACAGCCCCCACAACAAAAAATTATCCAGCCCAAAATGTCAATAGTGCTGAGATTGAGAAAGCCTGAACTAAACCTACCATCTTCCCCAGCATGTATGTTTGTCATTCATTTTACAGTAAAACATGATTGATTTTAGCCTCGTCATTTGCTGAGGGAGGAAAAAGCTTAAAATATTTGCTACATGCAGGGAAAGAATACTTTCTGTCTATCGATTAAGGAGTTTGTGTGTATGTATGTGTGTGTACATTTTTTTTCCCAGTAAGGGTTTCC
The DNA here is from genome assembly GCF_000151845.1 of Pteropus vampyrus. Taxonomy (NCBI): domain Eukaryota; kingdom Metazoa; phylum Chordata; class Mammalia; order Chiroptera; family Pteropodidae; genus Pteropus; species Pteropus vampyrus. The sequence continues at coordinate 3,873,633 of NW_011888797.1, read as the reverse complement.
AGGCTGAGAGCATGAAGGATTTGTTTACAACCAGAAAACAAGTGAAAATCTAGAGGAAATTAATGAAAAGGGAACTAGTATATCTAATCTGCTTGCTTTGTATAGGATTTTGTGTGGTTTTGGTGTCTGCTCTATGATGGAAGAATAATACACTTATTTCCTTTCAGATAAGAAGGCATCGGTAATCACAATTTCAGTGTATTCGTGACTTCTTAAATAAGTCTCTACAATACGTTTTGATTTTGCAATCGGTTTTCCGTGTGGTAACGATCAAGAACTTTTCTGTAAGGAGCCCATTCTTGCCACCATTTTATTGTTTTTATCTTCTGCTATTGATTGAAGTTGATCATTTAACGTAAGGCCCACTTCTGGCTCACAGGAATATTGTAGATGGTTAGTTCTGCTGGCAGTGTGGGATTCTTGTACTTTTCTTTCAATCTGTGACAGTGAAATTAGACCAGAATCTTCAGTACTGAGGATGACAGTATTGGGAGGAAAAGTAGAGTGTTTATAGAAACTTTTGAATCAAGTTGT
>NW_011888797.1:3869933-3872057 GCF_000151845.1 Pteropus vampyrus | reverse complement strand
TTTTTTTTTTTTGCATCGAGGATAAAGAAGACCTGTGGTATACTGACAATTACACTGCACTTATTCGAGTGTTGAAGTGCTTTATATATCATAATGCACGATGGAGTTGTGAGGATGTATTATCTTCCCTGACTAGTTTGTAGATCTTGGGGGATTTGGGGAAATCATTTGCCTTATAAAGATAAACAAACCTCCTACCACCCCCACCTTGGAGAACTCAGTGGGAATCTGCCTCTGTGAATGGCAGCTCAATTGTAAGTCATTGCTGACCTGTGCTTGGTGACTTTGGTTTGGAATCTCACGTACGGAACTACTGTTTGTTTCCTTTGTCTGTAGCTTGTGCCCCTTGTGGGGACAGTTCCTTCGGTGCTTTGCAGGGAGCTGCTTATCACTGTGAAGTGGTTCCCTATGTTCCCCAATACAAATTTTATGAATGCCATGTGGCCTGTATTTCATCCTAAGTTCTAAATTTGGCGACAATGTCTTGGTCTTTTCTGGATACAGTAACAGAGAAAGACAAAAATAGATGGAAACAGGTTCCTTGTGCTTGAAGGACCATCCTAAGTGTTCTAGGGGATACAAAAACAAAAGATGACGACTCCTGCCTTCAAAAGATGATGACTCCTGCCTTATTTTGTTAGGAGGCAAAACAAACCTATGATAACAAATATGACACATGAACAGTTTAAAGTATAGCTTGGTTGGAGGTGACTGAACTGGAGTTTAATTTTAACTCTGCCATAATCAGCCATTTGACCTTTGGCAAATCACAACTGTTACTCATTCAAGGTTCATGCGTGCAATGCTTCAAAAGGTCGATATTCAAAATGTCAGGGTTCGGAATAAGGTAAGGTTTATTGATCGAGAAGGCACTAGCTCGAGAAGATGGGGGCCTTAACGCTTGTGCAAATCCATCTTAAGAGAGCCCCAAATTCAGTCAATCATCTTTTATGTCAAGAGGAGGGAGGAGGAGTGGGGCAAGGGGTGGGTGGGTGAGGACAGTAGACAGCTAGGTGCTAGCAGGGATTCAAGGAAGAGTGCAAAATCTCCAAATCTCTTTGTTCCTGGTTGGTCTGTGGACCCCCGCTGGTCTGAGTCTGGTCTCGAGGCTGCTGTAAATCTTCGAGAAGCAGTCATTGTTTTGTACATATTTCCCCACCTCTTCAGGAGAGGCGTCTTCTGACAAGGGGGCTGTTTTTGCAAAATGCTCAGACAATATCTATAGCAGGATCTATTAGCCTGAAGGCCATGGGAGAAATGCAGGCTAGAGTTTGTGATAGGATCAGAGGGGAAGGGAGGGGAGAGAAGGGAGCAGGGGAGGGCGAGGGATCAGGAGCGCATTTCATTCTGTTATACAACCTCTCTGGCCCAGGTCAGTCTCTGGGCCCATCTGTAAAATAAGGGTGTCCAGTTTTGGGGGGCCTTCTGCAGAGTTAATACTCTATGCTTAGATATAAAGGAAGATAATAATCAGTAGTGGGAGGATTTTCAGGGCAAGTCTCTTGGGAGGACCCCTTAAGGAAGTGGAGAATGTCAGTTGGCAGAGAAGGGACACTTCTATGCCAAACAAAGGTAGGAGTAAACAAAGATGTGGCAGGGACCCCTCGGGAGCTGGCGCGAAGGGCTATGAGGAAGGGTGGGACAGGAGGTAAAGAAGCAGGAAATTGTGGCAGTGTGCCAATCCGAAGGCAGTCCTGCCTGCGGGCAAGTGGAGATTTAAGGCCGAAGAAGGCTTGGAGGCTATGTTCCTCTCGTGGGCTTGTTCTATTTAGGAGGTTGTTTTGGAAACTCTTTGAAGTTACTTAGAGCCCATCAAGGCTTCCTATAATCTGTCCACAAGTTCAGAGTGAGGCAAATGCCTATATAAATTAACCCTGACCCTCCTTATCTCTTTATTCTCTATCCCCTCAGCTGTATTTTTCTTCATAGTGCTTAGTAATACCTAAAATTATATATTTATTTGTTTCTTAGGTGTTTTTTCTTTTAAATCTGCCTCCCTTGCTAAAAAGAAGGGACTCGATTTGTTTTTACCATTGTATACCCAGATCTTAGAACAGTGAATAGTGGGTGCTCAATAAACATTTGCCGAGTGAACGAACGTAAGACGAAGGTACCTTTGCTAAT
>NW_011888797.1:3867740-3869883 GCF_000151845.1 Pteropus vampyrus | reverse complement strand
TAAAGAAGCAGGAAATTGTGGCAGTGTGCCAATCCGAAGGCAGTCCTGCCTGCGGGCAAGTGGAGATTTAAGGCCGAAGAAGGCTTGGAGGCCATGTTCCTCTCGTGGGCTTGTTCTATTTAGGAGGTTGTTTTGGAAACTCTTTGAAGTTACTTAGAGCCCATCAAGGCTTCCTATAATCTGTCCACAAGTTCAGAGTGAGGCAAATGCCTATATAAATTAACCCTGACCCTCCTTATCTCTTTATTCTCTATCCCCTCAGCTGTATTTTTCTTCATAGTGCTTAGTAATACCTAAAATTATATATTTATTTGTTTCTTAGGTGTTTTTTCTTTTAAATCTGCCTCCCTTGCTAAAAAGAAGGGACTCGATTTGTTTTTACCATTGTATACCCAGATCTTAGAACAGTGAATAGTGGGTGCTCAATAAACATTTGCCGAGTGAACGAACGTAAGACGAAGGTACCTTTGCTAATTCAGATTTAGCTTTCCACTTAAAAAAAGCAAATATTGATGATTAAGTGTGTTTTAATGTCACTTACTTATATTATCATAATTCATTCAATCATTCATTCATTCAAGAAATATTTAGTTCACCTTAAAGTAGCAAAAACAGATTTTATTCAGGACTGTTGCAACAGGGGAAAAGAGATAGTATAGAACTGGGCTCATTTCTGAATACAGCAGGGGAAAGTTGGAATTTATAGCCAAGGAGAAGAGTGGGGGGCAATGGAAGGAAAATTATTAAGATGCACCATCAAGGGTAACGGGATTCTGGCTAAATGGACCTAACAGGATTCTCGCTGAAGGCAGGCTAGGGTGATCAGACACCACCTGGGGGTGGAGGACGAGGAAGACAACTAGCTGCCTGATGAGGATCAGATAGGACGGCTAAACTGACTTAGCAGGATTCTTGCTAAAATTAGACAATGCAGAGATGAATACGGAAGTCCAAAAGAGGAGGCCTAGTTGAGAAAGAGCTTAGAAGAGTCTGAGTAGAGTTTGGTCAGTGAGAGACTCTTTGCCAGGTGACAAACTCTGTTTTAGTTCCTGGGGATATCGCAGTGAACACAGGCCAGATAGGGACCAACACTGCCTTCATTGAGCTCATACTGAGGCAGATGGCTGTCAGACAACTAAATACAAGCTGTTTAGCTGCAATTGTAGAAAGCGCTACTCTGGAGCTGGTGGTTTGGAAACTAAATACATAGTAGCTTAACTGCAGTCGTGGAGAGTGTTATCATGGCAAAGTATAAGCACTAACAGGGGACCTTGATCTGTGAGGTGGAGGGGCACGCATGGGGGATGCTTCTCAGGAACTGATGTGGAAAATGAATCTGGAAGATGAGGAGCTACTCGCTAAGTAAAGTGGGGAGAGGGACAGGAGGCATCCAGGCAGTAGGAACAGAATGTATGAAGCTGGGGGGAGCTAAAAAGGCCAGTGTGGCTGGAGCGCAGAGACCAGTGCTGGGGAGAGGGTGCATGGGGAGGGTGTCAGAAAGGTGCTGGGCCAGTCATAGGCTCCTAGGCCCACTCAGGGACTTGGGATGTTATCATAAGAGCAACTGAAACCCAAAGCAGAGGGGGTGTTAGGAACTTAAAGTCATTTGTTTATCTAGCGTAGTGTTGGGGAGGAGGCAACCTTCCAGCTCTTTCAACTGGTCTAGTAATTAAATCTACATGAAACAGATTAACAAGAGAAAAATAACCAAATTTCATTACATATGTGTGTATGGGAACCCCACATATTTGAGAGAGTCAGAGGCAAAGTTAAAGTGAGGTGTATATGGCATTCCGAGCTAAGGATGAGTGAAGTAAGATGTCTTGGGGCATCAGAGGGTAGGAAGGTCATTGCAGGATGATATGAACAGATGTTCAGTAATTAGAAGTTTGCCCTGCCATACAGATAAGTCAAAAGGTTATCGCTGATCACTTCTCATTATGGGTAAGGCCCCTAATTTAAATTCTTCTAGGTAGTTAAGGGGGGTACAGAACTTTCTCTGAAGCCTGAAGAGTCTCAGTTGCCTTTAGCTTAAAATAATCTGCATACCACAGAGGCATATCTCGGGGTGACTCATTCTAAACCCCTGCAGTAGTCATCACAAGCAGATTTCTAATACAATACGTTAAATATGTTAAAGATT
>NW_011888797.1:3859957-3867690 GCF_000151845.1 Pteropus vampyrus | reverse complement strand
GTGTATATGGCATTCCGAGCTAAGGATGAGTGAAGTAAGATGTCTTGGGGCATCAGAGGGTAGGAAGGTCATTGCAGGATGATATGAACAGATGTTCAGTAATTAGAAGTTTGCCCTGCCATACAGATAAGTCAAAAGGTTATCGCTGATCACTTCTCATTATGGGTAAGGCCCCTAATTTAAATTCTTCTAGGTAGTTAAGGGGGGTACAGAACTTTCTCTGAAGCCTGAAGAGTCTCAGTTGCCTTTAGCTTAAAATAATCTGCATACCACAGAGGCATATCTCGGGGTGACTCATTCTAAACCCCTGCAGTAGTCATCACAAGCAGATTTCTAATACAATACGTTAAATATGTTAAAGATTTCATCAACATATTATGAATCCAGAGTCACTTTTTAAATTTCTTTCCAATGTGAGTATTTTGACCTCGCAAACAGACTCTGAACAGGGGTCTTGTGATTTTTCTTCCTATCTTCAAAGCATCAGAAACGAGCTAATGGTGTGGAAGTACTCTGTCAGTGCAGGAAATGTGGGGAAGTGGACTAACAGGGTCTTTCTGGGTATTTGCACAATTTGGGTATTCAAGAGAAGCCGTTGGCTGTGCTCCGGGCTAACAACATTGAAAGGAATGATTTAACTTGTACTTTAACTTATTGAAAACAAGAATCTTTAGTTGACTTTTCGGATTTCAGCTTGGATTGTAGATTAATGATAATAATTGCTAGCTTGAAAGTCTTAGCACTTTCCTTCATCTTGTATTATTATATTCGATCAGCACGTAGAACACAGTGTAATCCTCCAAGGGGTGTGAAGATAATGGGCTTCCAGCGATGATAATTCAGATTTTAATTATACTCATAACATTTTAATGCATGAGATTATAGTAAGCACATATTAAAATGACAGATTTATGAGAGGGTGATAAATCCTGTCTGTTTCTTCTGATCACAGTTTCGTGAGGCACTTGCTCAAAAATGAAATCTTTTCTTGTTACATAGGTCCTTTCAGCTCATCTCATCTCAACTCTGATCCAGTTTCCAGAACAAACCTAATAAAACTGTTAATTCTAGAGATTACGGTACTAATCCTGACTCTAACAGGATTGTGTGTGTGTGTGTGTGAGTGTGTGTGTGTGTGTGTGTGTGTGAGTGTGAGTGTGTGTGTGTGTGAGATTTATATTTCAAGCTACCTCTGACACAGAGCAATCTCATTATTCTCATTCTCTGATAAGTGGTTTATATCTGCCATTTCAATGGGAGAAAAAAACCCCAGAAATGTGGTTTTTCATGTTCCATTATGTCAAACTGGGTGTTCTGTACTGACTTGTTTATTTTGGATGAAGTGTGATAGATGAACATTATGTGACTTCCCTCTCCCTGGAGTTCTTTTTGAAAAGAAATGCCAACTATATCAGTCAAATGTAGAAGGAAGAACTTAAACAACAGCTCCAGAGGGTGATTTTCAGTACGGCGAGTCAGTCTTTTTCTCCTCAGTTGATTTAAAACGCTTGGCTCAGCCAAAACTCTCTTCTCTACGGCAGGCAGTAAGTCCCTTAATCCAAAAAGTCAGGTAAGTGATATAGACAAAATTTGCATTTAATTTTAACTTAAACATATAAATGCAATTCTTTCCCTCAAATTTTAAATTTAGGATCAAGGTCTTTTTATTTATTTATTTATTATTTTTTTTTTAACGAGTCCTCTGATTGGTATTAGATGTCTCTTTCTCAAAATGCATCGTTCACAATTTCTAGTTTTGGCTTCTGTAGGGTGAGAACTTGGATAATTGTGGTGCAGTATGTGCAGCATCTTTGTAGATTGCTACCTTTGGCCTCCCTCAACCTTTTACAGTTGTCTTGCCCTCTCGTAATTTAAAGGAATTTCAAAGCATTCAGCCTATTTTCATAAAAAACAACTCTCTTTCATTTTACACTTATATCTTATTAGTTTGTACTATACTCAATTCAATTACCAAAATTAGACTAACAAACCCGATCGACTCTTGGTCACACTGGAACTCAATAGTGAGGAACAGAAGTTTGCCAGCACAGTAGAGATGTACCTACCTGCTTAGCTGCAGGCATTGTGTGCCCTGGGTATCAGGCAGTATGTGCTGTAGAGGAAACAGAGGGCCCTGGTTAATCCAGCAATCCAGTTTATGTCTGTTAACAGAGCTTCCTTTTCACTTGTGTGGGTTTAATAGTTTTTAACAGGTTATAAATTTGTAAACGCTCTTGGTTGCAGGAATGTGTCAAATAGCCCTCATAAATGGAGAAAACCTTTAAACCTGGAGGGGGACTCTAGAGATCCCTCAGCTAATTTTAAAGCTGAAGAAATAGCAGATATGTCCTATGACCTACCCCAGTGCAGTTGATGGGAGAATCTTAGGAATTGGTTATTAGAATCATTGAGTCTCAGAAAGACCAAGGGACATCCCAAAACCTTGAAGGTAGTAAGTAGTAGACTTAGGACTTGGAACCAGTCCTCTGACCTAAATCCCATGCTCGTTCTACTGTTTGTGGGTTCTTGGAATTTGTGGTCTTGTTGGGAAGATAAGTGCATAAGAGATAACTGAAGTCCAATATGATCTGTACTGTGACAGACATTGCTAGAGGCTCTGGGGAAGCACATACGAGAGGCAACAAGGAAGATTTTCCAGAGAAAGTGACTTGGCTGTGAGTCCTGACAGGTGTTTGCCTGGTGAAGGAGGTGAGGAAAAGCATTTCAAGCAAGAAGGATCAGCGCAAGTAAAGGCAAGGGAGGGTGAATTAGGGTGGTTTCTTTTTCCAGAGAATATAGCAAAGATACCACTTTACTTATAAAGTATTGAAAAAGAAAGGAGGAGGGGCTAGGAAAATTTAGCATTTCAAATCTGAGAATGGATTTTCAAGGAAGTTAGTGGGACCTTCCCACCTATTCCCACCCCCAGTTCACACTCTGTTGGAAGTAATGTAGATATGGCTCTGTCAAGAAATACAAAACAGATGGTTCTTTTCTAGATGTACTTTTTGGGAATATTTCCTAAGGAACCACTGTGACAGGGAGAATAGTGTTCTCTTTTCCCACTTCTAGAAGTTATGGTCCTTGGATCCTGGGGACCTGGATTTGAATCCCAGTTCTGCTCTTTTCTGGGTTCGTGGATATAACTTCTCTGAGTCTTGATTTTCTTACTGGCCAAAGGAGATCATAATGTCTACCTATAGGGTTATTCCGAAGATTTAATGAGATAATGTATGCAAAACAACCAACAGAGTAAACAGTGAAATGTTAGATGCCTTCCCCATCCAGAATGAAGATTCGAAGTGGGAGGAGGGTAAGTGACCTCTCTCCAATTTAAGTGAACCCATCCTGGTCTGTCTTTCTTCCCTGGGTTGGGAGGACTAACCAGGCTGGATAGTGCCTCCAAGCCGGTACCGATCCAGAGGGAGGATGGGGTGGAGCGGGGTTGGGCCCGAGGCCAGGATGTTCTTTCCTGGCTGCTACTGTGCTTGTGCCAGAAAGAATAATCAGATTGTGTCCAAGAAAATTCTGAAGTCAAAGCTGGAAGTATAGATCCAGCTGTAAGTGTGGGCCATGAAGGTAAAAGGCCCCAGGAGCCAACGTGTGTGACATGAGAAAGAGTCCATGGAGCATGAGCCTGACACAGTGCGTGTGCCAAGGGCACCACTATGTGACAGTCTCAATCCTGCAGCAAGTCAGATCCTCTTATGAGCAGTCTGTGGGATCTGCTTATTCCCATCCAGAGGATCTCTGAGAATGAGTTTTTGCTCAGCTACGACATGAGACATTCTGGTTCTGTTTTTTTCCACTTCACTTGTAAAGGCCAATTAAGGCCAATGCAGCATGACCATCCTGAGCGGGGTAATTCACAGGTGCATTCTGTTGAGCTAGATTGGGACAATTGGCAACATCATAGGGAGTCATGAAAATAAGTAAAAACAAAAAAACACAGATTGTTAAGCAGAGACAACGGCTGAAATGATCAGATTTCCAGCAGAAGCTGTGGGCAAGATATGACTTAGGCTGTGACCCGTGAAGCAGAGCTGCAGAGAGAGAAGATCTCTGCAAATAGAAGCCACAGCTTATACTCAAAAGGACAATCCAGTTGGGGGAAGAGGCAGCCTAGTGCAGCAGTCAAGGGCAGGGGCTTGGGGATGAGGCAGACCTGGGATTGCTCTACCACAAACTGGAGCAAGTTTCAGTTTTTCTCATCTTTAAAAGATTTGAACATACACTAAAAATTCTCTGGATGGACACATGTAGGAGAAGACTGCGCAGATGGGGACCGAGATGGGATTTTTCACTTTATACGTTTTCATTTTTGAACCATGTGCTTATATGCCCTTTTAAAAAGAGTAAATGAAAACAAAAAGACAAGTGATTATAGTTTATACCTTATAGGATTATACAGGCCTGATGGATGGTAATTACATAAATTTGCTGTTATCATTATTATAAATACAGGGATGCTGGCTGGGTCATCTCTCAGTGTTTTTTTGCCCTTAAATACCCAGAAGTCTCTATCACATATCCAGATGGATGCCCTACATGAACTGGCCTTGCATTACGCATATTATCAATGGTACAGATTCAGCCTCTTAAAAGCAGTCTTGTAAATGGATAAAATGAATAAATTAGTACCACTTGCAAATTAGATTGTAACATGTATTTCTTTCTTTCTTTTTTTTTTTACTTTTAACACATTATAGGAAATTATGTTAAATGATTGGCAATGGCAACTGGCAAAGATCCAGCAGGTCTGTTATTGCTATATAACATATATAACCTTCACCTATATTCACCAGTTGTTAACATTTTTGCCACATTTGCATTCTCTCTGTCTTTCATACACATACAGACACATACATAGTTTTTTTATGAACCATTCGAAAGTTGTAAATGTGACACTTTTATTTCTAAATACTTCAACATGTGTCTTCTGAGTACAAGCACATCCTTCCATATAATCGCAATACAATGATCAAACTCAGGAAGTTTATCCATCACTTAAGACAATTGTCTAATGTATAGTCCATATTCAGTGTTCCCAAGTGTCCTAGCTGTTTACTTTTTGATTCAGAATCCTATGTAAGATCTTCCTTTGCATTTGGCTAGAGCATTCAAGGAGGCTTGTTTTGTCTTTCATGACACTGGCATTTTGAAGAGTCTAAGTCAGATTCTGCCCTACCCTCCTTGTCCCAGTGTCCTTTAGTTTCTATCTTTCTGATTGTTTCCACATAACCAGACTCAAGTTAAGTGTTTTTGGCAGGAACACTATAATAAGTAATGTTCCAGTGCCACCTTTTATAATATTTTTCCCCCTTTTAAGTGTGTGAAGTCAGGAGTAATTGTTCAAAATTCTAATATTCTTATTTTCAGATATCCAGCAGGTCAGTTATTGATAAGTGACTCTTGTCATCACATCATAATTGAGGCACTGGGCTGTTTGTGCAGATCACTTGATTTAAGGGTGACCTACCTGGGGTCTCTCCTTCATCAAACCATGGATTCCTGCAGTGAGTTCCTATTCTGTCTTACAAAGAAATATACTCTGGTTATTCATGTTCTGTGTATGACCTCTTGACAGTTGTTGATCTTTTGCAGCCTTCTGAGGGAAATTGAGCAGATCTGGAGTAGGAGATGTTGGCCTCAAGGAGGGAGCCAGCAATATTCTGAGGATTCTAGGAATGGCACCTCACTATGGGAGCACTTGCTGAAATTGAACTACCACAGTGCCCAGAGTTCTAATACAGTGAGTTCTGCAATGTGCACGAATGCAGATAAGCTACAGAGGGCTAAAAGCGTGGACTTGGCATCTTACACAATTTCAGATAAATCAAAAGGTGCAGAAAAGGGAAAAAGATTTTGAGACCCATTACTTCCATTTCTGCTGAGGAAAAGACCCAACAGAAGACACAAAATAATATTGAAATGTAGAATGGCCCAAAAAAAGAAGCATCGGAGAGAAAAAAAGATCATTGCTTTTAGATTATTTCTGTAGGTAAAATGTATGGTGTAGTAAAGTTTTCACAGTTAAGGATTTTTGTCAGCTGAAGTTGAGAGTGGAAAAGACCAAATTACCAGCATCCCCTGCTATGGCCTCTTAGCACAAATAATCCCTGCGAATCCATATCTGAGCTCATCTCAGAAAGGTAGCTTTTTCATAGCCTAGATTATAGTTCAATTCCTCAGAAGTATTTTTTTTTTTTCAGAGATCTCAGTTTGAGAGAAAAATCGTCAAAGACCTCAAGTGATGCTAATAAAGAATAAAAATTATCATGGGTTCTTTCATGTCTGTAATTTTTTTCTACTTGTCTTTAGAACTCTTCGATGAGATATTTTCTTTTATAACTCCTAGGAGTGATGTTAGTCAAGGTCTAGGGATTTGATTTTTTAGCCCCTTAAAATATTGTAACACATTTTGCTAAGAATAATTTTTAGTGATTCACACTTCTATGGTAGGTATATGAATGTTGATCTCACAGGGTTCCATATCTAAAAAGTATACTGAAGCAATGTAATAAAGTTCTACTTGTGTTACTTTTATATTGCTATAGTTTATCTATTTTGAATTTATGAATTAATTCTCCATGTAAATGAAATTGACAATTGCTATTACCGAAAATTTAAAAATAAAACACAAATAAGAAAAGGTATAAGTTGGAATAAATTGAAACCATAAAGTAAGTTTAAAGTACCAGAATCCATGGACTTGATAGCATATATGTTTTAAACATTTTAATTGCCTCTCATTTTATCAATGATTTGTAAGATACTGCCCATTAACTCTTCAGGATTACTTAATGGCTACCTTCTTCCTTATATTCTAACTAAATTTTATCTAGTCTGTTAGGAAGCCAAATGAAAGAACGGGCTCAGCTATATGACCTTAGGAAAGTTATTTCCTTTCTCTTAGACTCATGTGTTACTTACCAAATGGGAGAAGTTTTTTTTAAATAAAATTAAAAAAATTTTTTTCACTTACAATTGACATTCGACATTATTAGTTTCAGGTGTACATCATAGTGTTTTGACATATAACTTACAAAGTAATTCCTCCCATAAGTTTTAGTACCCAGCTGACACATACATAGAGTTATTACAATATTATTGACTATATTCCCTAAACTGTACATCCCTGTGACTATTTCATAACTGCCAATTTGTACTTAATCCTTTCACCCTTTTCACTCAGCCTCCCAAACCCCCTTCTATCTGGCAACCATCAGTTTCTAAAGATGGGAGAAATTATGCACCCACTTTTTAGGATTACTGAGAGGATCACATGAGATAATGCCTACAGCACGTTCTTTGATACAGGTAGTTATTAGCTGTCACTATTTAACCCAGAGGCTTCGTTTTTCCATGAAACATCTCCTGACCACACCCCTCCAGCCCACAACTTAAGCCTACACTAATGCTCTGTTATTCGTCTTAAATCGTGCCCCACCTATTGTACATATGGCGGTATGGCCTCCCAGGCAAAGTGCCAGCCTTAAGAATTATTCCCCATGCTCCACCTAGCGCCCTGCTGGACAGTAACCACAGTAACCAACAGCTTGGGAAGTCCTCGCAGTTCAGTGATTCTCAGCCGGGGCCTGGGTGGGCTGCGTCAGTCTTTCCTGCTGGAGCCGATTCTGCCCCAGTCGCGTGGTGGGGATTACCGTTTACTTGGCTTTGGTAGAACCACAATGCAGAGAGCAGGTGCAGCCTAACAGGTCTGAGAGAAGACA